>NC_133778.1:40601367-40783438 GCF_003597395.2 Chelonoidis abingdonii | reverse complement strand
TCTGTTGTTGATTTCCCGGAGGAAGGAATGACTGACGACATTTACCCAGAGCCACCTGCGACAATGATTTTTGCCCCATCAAGCACTGGGATCTCAACCCAGAATTTCAATGGGAGGTGGAGACTGTGGGAACTATGGGATAGCTACAGAATAGCTATCCACAGTGCAATGCTCCGGATATCGACGCTATCCTCGGACCATGGACGCACACCACAGAATTAATGTGCTTAGTGTGGCCACATGCACTCGACTTTACATAATCTGTTTTACAAAACCGGTTTATGTAAAATCGGAGTAATCCCGTAGTGTAGACGAACCCTAAATAGTAAGAATCCCTCCTGACATTTCATCTGCAGCTCTCAGTAGAATGAGGGATGAAGTTTTCGAGTGAAACTGATTCCAAGATGAGTGCTTTGATCCACCATACCACAAAAGCCTTGGAGTCTTTTTTGTTTCTGACTACTGGCTGGTAAAGCGTTAGCAGTGCAGACAACTTTTTGTAGACTTCAGGCTTAGCTGGGTAGACTTTAGTTGCCCTTCACATTAAGGCACGCCCTTCCATATCTTTCTTGAATCACAAACCTACAGTTTCTCTCTCTGCAGTAAGCTGATGAGTAAATTGTCCAGAGACAGGCAGGCATGGATTCCCTGTTCTCATAGGGCTTCAAACATGGCCTAGATAAAACCCCTACACGAGGTCAATAGACCAAAAGAAAGGACCCTGCACTGGAAGTGCCTTCAGTGGTAGCAGAAGTGCAAGTAACACACCCTCAGTGGAAATGAGGAGATACACCTATTACAAGTCTATCAACGAAAGGAAATTACAAGAGTTTAAAGCTACTATTACACATTTTAAGATCTCCTGAACTTATTTATTTTTAGGAGAATCTGTTGAACATTCTGGGATCCAAGATGGTTTGTGTGCTCCCCATTCATTTCAGCAGTCAAAAAGAATATCATGGATGATCTGTACGCTTGTAATCAATGGGGTCAGTTCTTTGGCCCCAATCAGTAAATGTGAGTTGGCTTTTATGACCCCATTTGTGCTTGTATAGATTCTTTGATTTTTCAAATTACAACACATTTACTTTGGGGGTACCTAATCATTTAATCAACTGTCTATTTTAAGCTGTCACTAGACCACATCTGAGGTAGCAGTGTCTCCCCACCCCAAAAAATAATAACCCCAAAAAAACCATGAGCAAATCTCTAGTCTCCCTACCAGGCAATCTGACTCATTGAGCAGTGGTTCCGCCAAGTCATGCTGTTTACTTGGCACTAGAAAAGATTCTGAAATTGTAATCTGACCTAAATTTTCTTCCTCTACCTATTCCTATGCTCTCTTAATGAATGAGCTGAGATCCAGAGGAGAGATTGGTTTGCATGAGAGGACTTCCCAATGTTTTAATGGCTTGGAGTCTTCTATGTCCCTTCACAGAGAAAGTGGGGGTGTGGATGGGTGATCCATTTTCAGCTGCTTCTTCCTCTTTCCCTTGATCTGAATAGGAAAGCTCTACTTTCACTGGCAATGAACTAGATGAATATGATTCAGCTCAACTTCCTCCTGCATTTGGATTTACTTGACTTTTGTCTCTTACAGTACTGGACTGGCAACAAATCAAGAGACTTTTCTGTCAAAGGGTTGCAAGTCAGAAACCTCACTATCAACATGAGCTGCTCTGAGCTCATGTCAAAATCTGGACTCAGGATGATCTCTTCCTTCTTTAGGTTCTCCTTGTATCTCTGCTTAGATTTTACATGTATCAGAGGGATGATGCTGGGGAAACAGTGAAACTCCTGGGCAATGTGTTACGGTAGAACTTCAGAGTTAGAGTTACGAACTGACTTATCAATCACAGACCTCACTGGGAACCAGAAGTAAATCAGGCAGCAGCAGAGACACATCCCCATCAGAGAGAGACACCCCAAAAAGCAAGTACAGTACTCTGTTAAACAAACTACAAAAAAATAAAAGGGAAAGCAGCATTTTTCTTCTGCATAGTACAGTTTCAAAGCTGTAGTAAGTCAATATTCAGTTGCAAAACTTCTGAAAGAACAATCATAACATTTTGTTCAGAGTTATGAACAACCTTCATTCCCGAGGTATCCGCAACTCTGAGGTTTACTGTACTTTTTTGTTGTCTACTTCTTTGCAACAGACCAATACATTTGTTTCATAAGGACTGTGGCTTCTTTAAGAATTAATCTCGACTACAATCTACCTGGGAGTCCAAGGCAGGGATAGAAGCCACAAGAGGAGTAAAGTTTCCCATGGGTATAGCTGAGAGCCTACACTTTGCGTTGGAGGCCACTGTCTCTTTGGGGAAACAGACAGACTAAAACAGCTACTAAATTATTTCTAGTGGCACCCTAGCTAAATTTACAGCAGATAGATATCAGAGACAGAGAATCATTAATCCCATGCCGCAGCAGTGAAGTCTCTGGCATGCTGGTGGTAGCTATAGTGGGACCAATGCCACCTGAGAAGCCATTACAGCTGTATGAACCACTGGGGAGAGAAATGGCTGCAGCAGATACACAGCACTTTGCTGCAGAGAATCACTGCTATAGTTGTCTTCTTTACCAAGGGTGGCAGGTTTGTAGAAATTTTGGTGGTGCCTAGAACCTGCCCCCCCAAACTCCACCCCTACATCTGCCTAAGGCTCTGGGAGGAAGTTTGGTGGAAGGAGGTGGTCTGGGGTGCAGGCCAAGGCTGGGGCAGGGGATTGGGTTGCAGGCAGGGTGCAGGCTCTGGGAGGGAATTTGGGTGCAGAAGGGGTGAGAGGTTGGGCTCTGGGAGAGAGTTTGGGTGGCAGGAGGAGGTCTGGAGTGCAGGCCCTGGGCTGGGAATTAGGGTGCAGGATGCAGGCTCTGGGAGGGAGTTTGGGGATTTGGGGTGTTGGAGAGGCTCTGGGCAAGGGCAGAGGGTTTGGATGTGCGGGGGTGAGGGCTCTGGCTGGGGGTGTGGGCTCTGGGGTGGGACAGGGCTGGGGATGTGTTTCGGGTGTAGGAAGGCTGCCCCAGGGCTGGGGCCAGAGAGGAAGACTCCCCCAACCCTCTTCCCGCCGGCAGCAGTGAGCTCTGGGGGAGCCCCGCCCCACAGCAGCACACTCAACTCGCACCACTGTCACTGCACATGCTTCTAGGGCCCCCCTCAGGTCCAGGAAGCCCCCTTGCCTCCCCTGTGGTGGGTGCCGGGGGGAGGCTGCCATCACATGTGCACCTCCTCGCCTGCTGCTGCCCCTCACTGTAGCCTCACTGAGGGTGGGAGACAGGGTTGCTCCTTGCCCTGTGCTGGTGATAGGTCCCGCCGGAAAAGGGAAGGGTCCAAGGCAGAAGAGTAGCCTGCCCTGCTACTAGTGGGTGGGGGAACTAGGGCCCTGCGGCGGCAGTTGATGCTGGAAGCGAGCAGAGCGGAGTCAGTGTGGAGTTGCAGGGGAGAGGCAGGGACACTTCGAGGCCTGGGGAGGTGCGTGGGGGCAGCAAGTAGGGCCGGGGAACACTTGGGAGAGGAGTCTGAGGGCAGCAGGCGGAGCTGGGGGGAGAGACCTGGCCTCAAACATTGGTAGAGCTGGGCCCCCTGGGCCTGAATATTGCTGGAGCCCGGGCACCAGGGGCCCATACAACTTGCCGCCCATGTTCTTTACATCTTATTCTCACCATTGCATCTGCTGTTCCCTCCTGCTCCAGAGAGAAGAGACACACTCATGGAGAGGAAAAACCACACACAGTTAAGATTGAGAGACAAAGAGGACAGAGAAACCTTGGTGACCAAGCAATCCATTTGTATTGCACGGCATTGGTCCCACTACAGATATCCCCAGCAATCTGCCTGAGACTTCACTACTGCTCCATGAGATAAACTATTCTCTGCCTCTAGCATCTCCTTTAATTTTGAAACTAAGCATTTGTGCATCTCCCAAGCATAGCAATTGGGGAGGAGGAGATCAAGATACACAATTGCAATGTAATGCAAAGACAGACTATGTTGCTTTAAATATTAATAAAATTCACAATCCTATTTTTAAAAGCCAGAAATTTCAGAAAAACTAAGATCAAGATATTTGGATAGGCAACACCAATTCTGAATTACAATCTGATATCTGAATTTTGGAATATCTGTACCTTATTAATCAATTGGTTGGTTTAACAGACCTACATTCATAGATGAATAGATTCCAAGGCCAGAAGAGGCCACTGTGATCATTTAATCGGATTTCCTGTATAGCACAGGCCAAAAAAAGTCCCAAACTAATTCCTAGAGCAGATCTTTTAGAAAAACATCCGATCTCAATTTAAAAATTGAGAATGATGGAAAATCCAACACAATCCTTGGGAAACTGTTCTCACCATTAAGAATTTAAGCCTTAATTGTAGTCCAAATTTGTCTAGCTTCAACTTCCAGCCACTGCGTCATATTATATCTTTCTCTGCTAAACTGAAGAACCCATTATCAAACAGTTGTTTCTCATTTCAGGGGCTGACTCAGGAGAAAGTGAAAGCAAGAACCAATTTTTCAAATGAGGTGCTAAGAGATTGATTTTAGCAGTATTTCTGAAATATTTTGTCTGAGTTGAATGTAAAGTTCTAGAGTAAGCTTAGAACAAATACACCTCTACCCTGATAGAACGCAGTCCTCGGGAGCGAAGAAATCTCAACACCTTATAGGTGAGACCGCGTCATATTGGGTTTGGTTCGGTACAGTGTACTGGACGGGACCGGCTTCACCGGCAGTGATTTAAGGGCCCGGTGCTCCAGCCGCTGTGGGGAGTCCCGGGCCCTTTAAATCTTCACCGGAGCTCCGGCAGCCGGGCTTGGATGAGGATTTAAAGGGCCTAGGGCTCCCTGCAGCGGCTGGAGCCTCTGGCCCTTTACATCATTGCCTGAGCCTGGCTACCGGTGCCCCGGCAGGGATTTAAAGGGCCCGGTGCTCCAGCTGCTGTGGGCAGCCCTGGTCCCTTTAAATCACCGCTGGAGCTCTGGCAGCGGGGCTTGGATGAGGATTTAAAGGGCCTGGGGCTTCCTGCAGCAGCCAGAGTCCCGGGCCCTTTAAATCACCACCAGAGCTCTGGCAGCAGGGCCCGGGGCTCCACACGAATTCGGATATAACGCTGTAAAGCAGCAGGGCTTGGGTGGCGCTTTAAAGGGCCCAGGGCTCCCCACTGCTTTACCGCATTATATCTGAATTCATGTTATATCGGGTCACGTTCTGTCAGGGTAGAGGTGTATACTGGAACATTAAAAAGACATCTAGCAACAAACCTAAAGTTGGAGTTCGCTAGAGTTACAACTTTAAGGAAATATATATACTGTATATTTAACTTAAACTGACTTTTCCTTAGCATTAACCATTTGGATGCTTTAGAATATACAGCATATATCAAATAACAAGGCACTGATAAGATCCTGTGGGCATGGAGTACGCTATCAAAGGTTATTTCTACACTGTAATTAAACACCTGCAGCTGATCCTTGTCAGCTGACTTGGGCTCACAGGGCTCTGGCTTCGGGGCTGTATAACTGCAGTGTACATGTTTGGGCTCAGGCTGCAGCCGGGCTCTGGGGTCTCAGAGCCTGAGCTCGAGTCCCAGCCCAAATATCTACACCACAATTTGCACAAGCCCTGCAAGTGCAAGTCAGCTGACATGGGCCAGCCATAGGTGTTTCATTTTAGTGTTGGTGTCAGGGTGGATTTGATTTAAACCACTTGTCAGGAAGATTCCATTTAAATCATGGTTTTCTACATAAAAGTGCATTCTTGTTGGTTGTTATAACCTTCATACATATTCTTCACAACTCAGAGATAGATGTAGGTTTCATTATTAGAAGGTACACAGCATATATTTTTAAACAGTGATTTATTTTGAAAACTTTTCAGATTAATTTTACAGTTATATCAGAAAATGAATAATTGTTTGGTTATTTCATTTACCAAAGGTAACTGATGCAGAAATTTATGAAGTCACTGGGAGGTGAACTAGCTCCAATTCAACAGGTTAATCATTAATATTTGGAGGATTTTCTTGCCATTAAATTGTTTTATTTAACTAAAACAACGATGTTAAATTTTTTTTTCTTCTAGAGCAAACATATAATATTTTAACAAAACAAGCATATGTTCCTCGCTTCTCACATTTATCTCCAGACTTCTACTCCTTGTCCAGATCTGTTCCACCTCCAACAATCTTCTATTCATTGAACTTTTTGAAACTTTGCACTTTTATAGAGGTAAGTGATTGACACTGTGTACACAAATTTGCAAAGGGAAAACAGGGTTGAAGTCTGTTATTTCTCACCTCTATATATAATTTATTTATTTAAAAACATTTTTGCTGTTAACAAGCATTTTACCTCTGGAGATACAAATCTGAAGTTTGCGAACTGCAAAACTAAGCATCTCTGATGGTATCTTCTAGACTGAGCACTGAGTCTCAATGGGTAGACAGAAAGATTAACCTAAATAATCTATACAGAAGCCTGGGGAACCCCATAAAATTGGGTCCCTAATCCATGAACTACTGGAACTCATTTATAAAACTTGTCTTAAAACATTACATGAATATATTGTCTCATACTATAGAATTAGAATTTATAATCCCTATTCCATGATGAGATATCTTTGAACTATAACGTATCTTAATTAAAACTATCTTCACATAGGTTTTTCCCTCAAAAAGCATTTTATCAAAAAAAATCTGATTTAAAACAAAAAAAATCAGATTTTTTTTTTTAAATCATTGATTTATCCACCCTTGTTGGTGCACCCAAAGACAATGAAATTTGCCCTTCATAGTTTGGCTTTGGGTTTCAGCACTCATGGGGGTTAGTATTATCTCACCATCATTTAATAACACAATTTAATTATAAAGCAGTTGCTTCACTGAAGGACTCAGTGCAGGTAGTTGATAGGAAGAATTAAAACAAGGCTGGGCTTGACACAAATACTCAAATTAGATTAATGAGGATTTAATGTGCTCAGAAAAACACTGTTAGTTCAGAATTTTTACATAAATTATAAAGAAATATATTTTGAACATTAAACTGCATTTAACTTATTATTTTAACTCAAATATGAATAATATTTCTCATACTAATTTTACATTCCTCCATACACTTAGTTACAACAGTTATTTCTGAAAGCATATCCTGATATTCAGTACTAGATTACATAACAAATCTGCAAGATAGCTTTTTAATCTGCTCCAGAGTGTATTCCGCATGCTAAATATTTGTAAATGTTGATGCAATATTAACATAACCAAATAGCATCTAAATCTATAACATGGCAACCATTTGTAACTCTTAGTTCAATTAATGGTTGCCTTTTTCTTTTCTTAAAAAGAGAGCAGCAGTAATAAAATGTACAGGGTATTTCTGTGACTAAATAGATGCTAATTAATATAGCAACAAGAGAGTTAGGTATAGACAGCAAAAGAAATACTCTTCATCAAGATAAACCAACTGCCTAGAACAGTCTCTTCTAGTTCTCTTCTAAGTCCTGCCCTCACCTAAAGTACAGAAAAAAAACAGTAAAACCTCTTGATGGACCTTAAACATACAAAACAAAGGAGGTGGCTGTGAAGGGATCCCTGTTTAGAAAAAAATTATAGGTGTGATCCTGAGGGAGAAAAGGAGATGGTGCATTTTGGTAGCATATGCCATGCAGTAACAAGTACTTTATTAATTTCTCCATCCTGGTACATCATTTCAACTTAGAATTCAGCTAAAGCAGACTAGTCTATTGACTATTCTATTTACAATAGATGCTTTGGTTTATGACAAGTCCTTAGCAGAGAAGATTCTAAGAATAAAAATGTTTCATTTTCCTGGGCCTTGTTTGAGCTTCCCAGAGAGGCCAGCTTTCAGTTTCAGAAACAGTTATAAATATGTATGCCTTTCTTTTTAGACATAGAAAGACACCGCAAATGATATTTAAAAAGAAACAACTTGTTTAGCCTCAAGTTTACCTTTCCATAAAAATTTGTTTTCAGTTTATTTCTCAAGAAAAATGCAAAAACAAAATGTAATAACCAAGACGACATTTAGAGGAATACAAGTTACTATAATGATTTCAGAACAAAAGAATGCAAACATACAAGTCCATTGCTTTTAGTCCCATACTCCCCACCCCCTCCAAAAATTAACACTGGAGAGAGCCAGTACATGGCTATATGAATAGCCCACAGTAGTTACAAACATAATTTAACAAAAAGATGTCACGTGAGCCACATTATAACACAAATGCATTAATACATCTGTTTGATTACAAATCTCTGTGTATTTTCAGCATCTCGTTTCCAACAGTGTGTGTCAAATACTGCTTTGAAAGAGAAATTTATTTCAACCATTTAAAGTAAACTAGAGTGAGGCTGATTTTTGTGTTTCAGTTCTCAACAGCCAACATATAGAAAGCACTAACTGCCAGAGGACCCAAATGCACTTTAGCTGGAGCACATTAAACACCTGCATGGATGCTCTCACTCAGGAGTCAAAGTGGCCTTAGTTTGCTGTATCTTGGAGAAGAATGAAGTTACAGGGAACTACAGCCACTTTACTTCTGAATGAAAGAGTTCACAAGTTTTGGGGGGCACAGGAGAGGTTGAAAGTTTTAAAGCACATTAATTTATGTGCATTCACTTCACATCTTTTGATTCACCTTAACTTTCCTGAGTGTCCCCCATGAAGGCAAGCCCTAATAAGAGTTTAGCATCTTTTAGGAATACTGTGTGGGGATTGGTCTGAAACACATAAAAAGAAAAGTCCCTATAAATAAGAGCTTAAGATATGGGCCTCAAATTTACTATTTTACTTTTTATCAAAAATTACATTAGCTTTTGGGGGGGAGCTTTTAATATATACTTTTATTGATGTCTTTATACACCATGTCTTGATTCAGATTTATAACCCAGAAGATGATGTATGTTTTGAAAATTATAACTGTTTTTGTACTGTAGCATAAATTCTAGTTCAAAAGAAAAATGCTAAGCTCAGCTCTTATATTACCTTTTATTTTGACCATTCTTAACAGGGCCAAACTTTGAAGACAACTGTCAATCTTAGGGGGGGAGGTTATTTTCATATAAAAAAGTGACTGTAACAACGTAATTTTGGCTTAATAAAGAATTATTAAAACATCGAATGTAACAGCAGCAAAAATCTTTCACCAAAAAACATTTGGAAGAATTTGCTACCAGTTTAGCATGAAGTTTTTCCTGCCAATTTAGAGTTACTTTGACTTAAAATGTATTAATTATCCATCAGATCTAATGCATTTTGCAAAAAAGTAAAGAATCTCCAGTACAATGGCTTTAAAATATATTTTTACATACAAAGTATGAAGAAATATTTCAAAGTATGTTAAAAAGCACAACTACTTCAAAAGAGTTGTTATACTCTCATAGACTTTAAGTGTAGAAGGGACCATCAAGACTGACCTCCTGCACATTACAGGCAAAAGAGCCTCCCCCACTCACTCCTGTAATTGACCCATAACTTCTGGATGAATTACTGACGTCCTCAAATCATGATTTAAAGACTTCAACCCTTAAACAATGCAGACCAGACATGAGATTTGTTGTGTTGTTTAAGAGAATGGCTCTCCTTAAAGTTTACCCAATAAACACATTGGGTAATTACAACAATGAAACGTACAAGAAATTTTGTCATTTTAAGTCATCAATGCCAACTAAGCCATCTTACAATATAATATTCACTTGCCTGCCTAAAAGAGTAAACCCCTTTTTCATTATAATTTTCAATTGTTTAGTTTTTTAATTAATCTTAAAATAAAGTTAAAAAGAGAACTCTGGGATATTTTATTTTGTTTTTACTGTGTTACCTGGTTTGTAATGAATCCGCTGATTCATTATTGGATGATCCTCTCCCATTATCTGTATGATTTGGAGAGAGAGGATTTGGCTACTGGTCATCCAGGGCAGGGACCCAAATCATTACCAAGCCAGTAGAGTATACTTGGGGTCTTGAGTGGCTAGATGGAGGAAACAAGGCACAAAAGAACCAGGAATTGCCTGAAGGCCAGTTGCATGTAAGCAGCAGGCTTGAGACAGTGGCAGGAAGACAAGGTAGCAATGCCTGATAGATAACAACAGACTAGGAGGATCAGAGGGTCTCTGGGTGTGGAAATGAGCATGGCCGAGAAAGGGACAACAACCCAGCAAGGAGGCCATGTAGCTTAATAGACGGGGGGTTGGAACAGACTTACTGGAACTGCTGAGAAATAGAAAATCTAGTGCAGAGGACAGGGGATGCGGGGAATCAAGTAGGAGGCAAGAAGTTAAGCCAGCCACAGCCAAAGGAGTGTAGGGAACAGGGTGTGTTGCATAGTCTGTCCTGCCCAGAAGCAGAAGCCATTCGGCAGTGGACATAGACCAACAGTTGAGTGGACTGCAGAGTGACAATAGAAGAGCCCCTGATGCAACCATCGGCGCACTAGAAGCACACCACCACTAAAGCTGAAACCAAGGGTCTACTACTGTTTTTTTCTCTCGGAATCATGTAGGCTATGGGCAGCAGCTTGGGCATTTAAGGCAAAGAACTTTTGGTATCCTTCTTTTGCCTTTACATATGTAGTCTGGAAGTTCTTTCCTTTCCTTTTGTAATTAACCTTTAAGATTTATACCTAGAGTATTTGCATCCTCTCTCCAGCCAGTCATAGTGAACAATTCTCCTGTACCTACTAGAAGCATGTGAATGTTTACTGGAAAGCCACCAAAAGCTAAATTTGTTGACCAAAGTGCTTGGAGTGTCTATATCATATGCGTCTGAAGCCTGATTTATACTTAAAACTTTAAAACAGCAAAGCTATGTGGGTAGTGGCGGGGGGTGATTTTTCACTGACAGTTTTTGCTGATATAAGCCTTAATGTAGACACTTCTGAACAACAAAAATAAGAGATACCAACAAAGGATGTGTTTAGGGGATTGATACAAGTTTACACTAGTAAGCCCTTTCTAGTGTAAAGAAGGCTCAGAAAATTACCAAATATCTACAAGGATTTGGGATAACACAATACTCACAGTGACTTCTTCAATGGGGTTAGTTACAGTATTACTTTGGGCAGATATTGTGTCAAGCAGCCATCAATGATTGATTGTTTATTTGAAAATGCCAGTAAAGTGCATGCTGGACTCTAATACCAAGCAAGGCCTGCTAGTACACAGCATGATTGGGCTTTGTTGACCTTCAAAAAAGAATGTGAAATTTAACTTTAAATTTAAACTTTTAATTCTGTGTCTAATGGCATACAGAATGCATAGTATAGTTCTCAAGATTTTTCATTCTGAAAGATATTTGCAGATTATGTTACCTTTAAAATAAGTGGCCACCTTGAATTAAGTCAGTAGAAGAAAGAAAAATGTTCCCTTTCGTTGGAAAAAAAAAAAAAACAAAAAAAACCCAGATGCAATGGAGTTTAAGGTACTGACATCACAAAGTTCTGTTATGACATTCTGATCCTGACGTGTTTCAGGAAGCAACAAGTTTTGCAGTAGCCAGCAACTGAAGGACAACTGAGTAGAGCCATGTCTACACACAAAGATTGTTCCAATTTAACTGTACAGGTATAAAGCATTACAACCCCTTAACGTGGGTGCAGTTATGTCAATATAAAAGAGTGTTTATAATCTCTAGTGTGGACACAGCTGTAATGTTCTATCAATTTAATCATTTTGGTAAAAAAAAAGTCAACTCCCTACCTGAAACAGTTCAACCAGTATAAAAACTGTGTACAGACAAGGCCTAAGCTTTCAATTAGTGACACTGAGTAGCAAAGACAACTTAGAAGCATATTTATTTGAAGTGTATATTACGACTCTTAAGTGAATCCACTTAACGCCTGCATTTTATGCACAGAATATTAACACTATTTTCCAAAGTCATCTAGGACGTTCCTCTTAACTTGTTTATTTACAGTACTGAGCACTTAATACTAAAGTGGTGAAAGTTTAGGTCAGATAAATGCACATGATTTTTAATGATGCACAAAGTGCTGTACTAATAAAATTATCTGATAACATAATGCCTTATATTCTATAGATATAGGCCAAGAAAGTCAATTCAACTACTACTAAAATTTAGCACATAATATTTAAATTACTATATAAGAAACACAGTATCAAATTTTAGAGTACAGTGTTCTGTACTGCCAAGTTTTTATGCTCTACATGCAAAGAAAGAAAAATAGTAGCCTAGAATCAACATGAGGCAGAGTTAACATAACTTGGCTACCTTCACTATGAATTTACATACTTCCAAAGGTTTGGAGTTTTGTAAATTTAATCTTAATTCTCAATTTCCTGGGTTTTTCTGAAGTTAGTGTGTACTAGTAAAACTAACATTCTTGAAAGATAACATGTACTCAAACCAATGATGTGTACTACCTGCGGCCTTATCTTCATCTCAATGAAATTTCCCATGGGTTACTGGTTGGTTGGTTGGTTTTTTAATTTTTGTACAAATTATATTAAGAGACACCAAATAATGGCCCTAATCCTGGAAATCCTAGAAGATCCACAAAAGTGGAGGCCCAATCCAACAGTCCAGAAAGAAACTATGGAGGAAAGGGGAAGATGTCTCCTTGGTCTGTTGGCTACATAATATTGAATACTTTCAAAAGTCTTCATCTATATCCTGTGGAGGGAGATCTATTTGGCAAAAACCTACATGCAAACTTCAGTACTCAAGATACTGGCTCATTTTCTACAAAAAGAACACAAGAATGTAGCTCTCCGCGTTTTGACTTCCTAGAGTTTGAAGTGTCAATGCTTTCCTCCAAAAGTGCACAGAAAAGGGGAAAGTGTAGCTGGCTAGAAGTTGGAAGCCGGCAGAAGCAGGGAGCTATGGTCAGGTAAGAGTTTCTGTAATGCGCCCTGTACCCCATCCCCATAAAGGGCAAAGATACAAGTGATTTTAGTGATCTTTCCCATTACTCATTTTGTACACATCACAAATCCACATAATATGGCATGACTGTCAGCTTGTTAACAGGAGACCTATATGAAGCTCAGCACACTGGTAAAGATATGTAGAGAAGCATAAGCCAGTACTAACATTGAATCTTTTCTTCCATGAGTGCTACATTCATTCACATTTTAAAACAAAATAAATGCAAGTATCACCACGAAATCTGAATTACCTCCCAGATTTCTTGCATTGCCTTATCTCACCTGACTTCTTCCATAAAATGATTCAAAACTCAAAACATCTCCCACTACATGTCAAGAAACAACAAGAGACAGTGGACTTGCTAAGGATTTATCTGTAACTTATTTGCAGTTGTTGATTTCTACACTTCACACAAGTAATGATAACAGGTAAAAAAAAATTCCCTGAAAGTTGCCCAAGTATTCATGTATTTAAAATTTAATTTAGACAAGGAACCACTCTGAACAGGCTTCCTTCATGTTCATACCTATGAACACCACACATGTGTAGCATGCACAAGGCAAACCTGCATTCGGGAACACTGCCCAGATTGGGTACTCTTCAGAGCAGGGACTGAGTTTTCATATTTGTACAGCCAGACCTAGCATAGTATGGGTGCTATAGGAATACAAATAATAATAAATATTAATATTTGTCAAGAAACTTCTAGGGAAAAAATTGCCAAAGTCTGCCAGTATTTTTACAGGAACTCCTCAAATGTCTAAGTATTTGCAAAGTTGTATCAATACAATACATATAAAACTTACATTTCTATCTAACTAGTAATCATGTGCATTAAATTTTGGGCCAATTCTACTCCGTTATACTGGTGATTTTCAGATATACAACACATTTATATCACTGTAATTTAGAGCAGAATCTGGCCTTTTGATTTTTACTGAAGTTTTCACTACCAACAGCAATATTTGGTAAGTACTTAAGTAACAGATGTTGTGTGATACACAAAAAAAACCAGCAAAACATAAGGTATTCAAATACATTGCATCACCCTCAGCCTCTGCATAACTTGTAGGCTATAACTTGCACAACCAAATGTCTCCTTCCTACATAGTAAAGGGCACAGAATAGGGTGCTCCAACCAAAACAAAAAAGATACTTTAAAAGAATGCTAGTCATTGCTACAGCATTAAAAAATAAACGACATTTCCAAATTTCCAAGCACTAATCAATGGGAGAACAAACAGCTATGAATCTATTACCTAACAGATCTTTCAAACCATCACTCATTTACAGAGCTTATTGATGTGCATAAATGAAAAATAGTGCAAGTCCACTGCTAAACAGCTGATTTTTATTTTATGGGACATATTGCCTTGATGTGAGGTTCTTTTGACATGCAAGTTTCCTTTGCATTAATGTAAGGTGTAGTGTTAATTCCCAACAGGTAGAGATTTATTTAAATAAATAAAAAAGACTATATCTCACATTCTTTTCAAACAAAAATAATTCAGTATCTCTACAGTAGGGAAGAGGCAAAAGCAGAATCTGTTGTTTTCGCACAGGGAATAAATGATATTAATATAGTATGTAAATACACTATGCTATCCTGCAGCACAAAGCATGTCTTGTGGTTGCTCTCTAACCTTTGAACTGCACAACCTAAATTACTGTAGCCAGAAAAAATAGTAATATTGTTAACCAATTTTAAATAAGAAACAAATGTAAAATTATGCCTCTGTGTATTGTTTGTTGAGGGAGCACTTGTTATGCTGCTCACTCATCAACAAAAAGAATTACAAATATAACACTGCAACAGTAATTTAAGATTTATATACCAAGTATCCCAATTATTACTGGTGAATAAATGCATCCAAAAATATATTGCCTAAAAAACTTCACAAAGTAAAAGATGTACTATTCTAAGCCTGGTAAATCTAGTCCAAACTTTATTTGTTTTTATATATATATAAAAACATAAACCACTGTTTTCTCTTATTAAAGATTCCGCTTGAGGGGGCAAGAGTACAAAATGCTTGCCACTTTACTTGGCATCTTTAACATATGCCATACCTCCAACCTTTCCATATATCTTCTGGAGTGTATTCATGCCAATCTCAGATGTAGGAGCATGTGCAAAAGTCACAAGGAGTGGTGCAAGTCTAACAACTACTGGCATGGAGATTGAGAACACACTCGTTCTTATACATTTTCAAGAGGCTCAACACATTGACAAAAACTGGAGCACTTCAACTTGTAGTACTGCACAAGTGTCCTCTAAATAAAAAGATCCAATTTCTCTCTAAGACCTTATTAGCCTATTTTAAGTTTGAAAGTTTTCAGCATGGCTACCAGTGTTCTCTACACAAGACAACAGAAGCACTCAATATTCTGAGGCCATCAATACTGAATAAAACATCCAAGTCAAATTATACAACTGCTTAATATGCACATTTTTTACTTTACAAATATATGCATTTGGGTATAAAAGTTCCCTAGCAGTAACTGGTATACAGCAAGCAGTCATTTTAGCTAAAAGCACCAAGCATTTCACTAGCTGTATAATTGCTACATCTTGTGGCAATGTATTTCAAGTGCAAGGAAGAGAAAAATGGACAATAATTGAAACAGAATAAAAAGAGACTTGTTTGCACATAACCTTCATACAGATATTCCCTGCAAACACCCACAACACCCTGCTCTCACTGTCGGTATAACACAAGAGGGGAGGAGCAGAGGAGGGAGGAGAAAAATATCACCATCTAAGATGTGATGGAGGAAAGGAGAAAGTTGCAGTCATTCTGTGGTCGTTTTAAGGTGTCGTGTCACTTTTGTCTTCCAAATTAGCTGCTCAGCAAAGTGTCTCCCCGATGGGAACAAATTCCTTGATCTCGGTCTCTTTTTCTAGTCCATCTCCATGATGCCAAAAGGACCCGACCCTTTCCATTAAGCAACAGCAGCCACATTCACCCAATATATCCAACAAATCACTTTTACTTTGTAATATGAGGTGGAGAATAAAATGTGGAAAGGAAAGGAACAGAGGATGCAAGTATCTCCCATAAAAATCACAAAGAAGGGATGAAAAATTAACACGTACACTTAGCCCCTTCTATAAGAACTGTCAAGGAAATGAACAAACATTAATCAATCCCCCGCCGTAGCCCTGGAAAAGGTGGGGGAAGGACTATATCAAAACGCTTTTGCTGCGAACAAACAGGGATGGGGAGAAGGGGAATTGATGGCTTTAGGGACCAGGGGGTGTCTCCCGATTGTCCCTCAGGAGAAGGGAGGGTCCCCCCTGTGCGGAGGGGAAAAATACTCCTGCAATGAGGACAAGTCTCCCGCCTGCCCTCACCCCCATTCACTGCGCACCCGGCCCTACGAGCCTGGGACTAGCCTCTGGCGGCGGCTGGGCCCCTCCCCGAGGGCCGGGCCCCCCTCGCAGCGCCGCGGGCACGGAGCGCGCTATTTACCTTCCTTGGACGGCTTGCCGGGCGGCGCGCTGTGCAGCAGGGAGGCCGCCGCCGCGGAGCAGCCCTGCAGGCTCGGTGGGGACGTGGAGAGCCGGGACCAAGATGGCGGCCCCTCCAAACTTCCACTGCTACTTTGGACACTCATCAAGCTACTTTCCTGGAGCCCGGCAGCCGCCGGGGGCGGCAGGGGAGGCGGCGCGGCGGGGGGACACCCAGCGCCGCGCTCATGGCCGGGGGACCGACCCGACACCGGGGAGAGGAGGCAGCCGCGGGGAGAGGGCTCCGGAGGGAGGCGGGGCGCGAAGGAGACAGGGCTCAGGGCCGGCGCAACCTGCCCGCACCTCTGCACTGCGTCGCCGCCGAGCAGCCGCCTGTGTCTGAAGCTCAGGCTAACCTCCGCCGCCTGGGGGGAGGGAGCGGGCGGGCAGACGGGAAGGGGTCATGCGCAAACACCACCACCAGCAGCGAGCGCCGCGCACCTCCAACGCGCCGGGCAGGGCAGGGGAACCCGCACGTACACCTGCCCCCGCTGGCTGACTCGGCCCGATCGCACCCCGCCGGTAGGAGCACTGACACCCCCCCCCCCCTCACACACACCCCCACACCAGCCACGCACAACGCCCTGGCACCCCTACCCACACCAGCCCGTCACTACCTTGCCTGCTGCCCTGACCCCCTGCACACTCCCTGACACTCCCCAACACACACTACAACGCCTCACTACCCTCCACCCACCTACCCAATACCATAACACCTGCTGTACTGACCCCACACACAATACACTACAGCCCCTCACCCTGCCTGCTGTACTGAACCCACGCACAATACACTACAACCCCTCACACTGCCCTGCCTACTGCACTGACACACACACACCCCGCACACTACAGCCCCTCGTACCACTCTGCCTGGTGAACTGACCCCCACACCACAGCCCTTCCTGCTGCACTGACCCCCCGCACATGCCCTGACACTCCCCAAAACACACTACAACCCCTCACTACCCTCCACCCACCTACCCAATACACTACAGCCTCTCACACCATAACACCTGCTGTACTGACCCCACACACAATACACTACAGCCCCTCACCCTGCCCTGCCTGTTGTACTGAACCCATGCACAATACACTACAACCCCTCACACAGCTCTGCCTGCTGAGCTGACCCCCCCCCCATGCACACTACAGCCCCTAACACCACTCTGCCTGGTGAACTGACCCCACACACCTATACTACAGCCCCTCACACCACCCTGCCTGCTGCACTGACCCCCACACCACAGCCCTTCCTACTGCCCTGCCTGCTGCACTGACCCCACACACACACTACAGCGCCTCATCCCTCACACAGCCCTGCCTGCTGCAGATGGCCCATACACACACACTACAACTCTTTACACAGCCCTGCCTGCTGCACTGACCCACACACAGTCTAACCTCTCATACCGCCCTTAATGCTGCACTACAGCCCACCACACCTTACACAACCCTGCCTGCTGTACTAACCCTCACACAGCTCACCTTGCCCTGCCCGTTGCACTGACCCACTCACACACACACACCCCACTTTAAACTGCTCTGACTGCTGCATTTACTCCTAACTACACACACACAGCCACACACACTTCACACAGGCATGCCTGCTACACTGACCACCCTCATGCACCTAATAACCCTGCCTGCAGCAGCTGCCCTCAACTTACACACCCCTGTTTTCTGCACTGACCCCCCCCCCCGTTCCATACACACCCTACCATCTTTGCCCCACACAGCCACATAATACAGCTGTGTTTGCTGCATGGCCCTTATCACCCCTCTACCTAACAGCTGTGTCTGCTGCACTGATCCTGCACAGTGCAGTTGTGCCTGCTGAATTGACATCCCCACATACACACACACCTCATCACTACTTTGTCATATACTCCAACACAGCCTTACCTGCTGCACTGACTCTCCCATACACAGACCTCACCATCATAACCTATCCGCAACTGTGCATGGCATTGTGGGATGGAATTCCACTACATTTTCCTCCTCATCTCTTCTCAAAACCCATCTCTGCTTCATGCCTATGAGAAATCAGACAGTTAATGATGGCTTGAGGGGCAGATACAGACAGTTGATACTTTATCTAATTGTAATAATAAAGATAATCCAAATTTATTCACAAATTGCATATACAGTGGAGTCGCATCTTACATGGGGTTTAGGTTCTAAAGTCAGCACGTAAGGCGAAAATCACGTATAGTCAAAATTACCCTTGAAAATCCCTTAATCGCACATAAAGTACAGTATACTGTACATGGTTTTGTGTATACAACCCTGTACAGTAATATGTATAAATGTATAATGTATACAGTAATGTACAGTATATAATAGAGTACATATGCAAAATATAATTTTACAGTACTGTATTTTTAATTACAGGTAATCAGGGCTGATGTCGATCCAGGAAACGGAGGTGATGGAGAGCCTGGGTGATGGAGAGCAAGTTGTAGATGAAGTGGTTGGCTCTGGTTCAGCTCAAGAAGTTGATTGCGTAGGCTCATCTGCTGCTGGCCATTTTTCCTTGAAAAACATGGTGATCGGCAACTGTCACTGTTGTCTTTTGAGCTTCTCAAACAATTCTTGATACGGTCTCTAATAGTCCATAATACTACGTGTGATTTTGAGGGTTCATTCCATAGAGAGATCGTATTCAGAAATTAAATCATTCAAGTGTTTTGCTGCTTGGAACACTTCAGCAAAGTTATGAAGATTCCAACTTGCTGGCTCTTCCTGTTCGTTGTCATCATCTTCGTCTTCTGTAGATGATTTTGTCAGTTCCTTTAACTCTTCGTTAGTCAGTGTTTCTCTATGGCTCTCAGTTAATTCTTCAATTTCTTCCCCACGGATGTCGACGAAGCTATCAACACCTGCTTGCCTGGCCACTTGCACAATGCATTTCACTTCTTTGTCAATGGTCAGGAAACCCTTAAAATCATTCACACATTCTTTTCATAGGTTTCGCCAACATGCATTGACTGTTTTAGGCTTGATTGCATCCATTGCCCATTTAATATAAGTGATGCAATCGGCAATATTGAAGGACTTCTAAACACTCCATCACATTAAGATTGGGATCAGCATCCATAGCGCTATGTATCCATGAGAACGTAAGCCTCATGTGTATGCCCTTTAAACAGCGAATCACGCCTTGGTCGAGAGGTTGGATGATGGAGGTGGTATTAGGGGGGAGAAAGATGACTTCAGCTGCAAACTGGAGTGCCGCAGGGTGGCCAGGAGCATTGTCTACAATCAGCAACACCTTAAAGTCAAGTCCTTTCTCTTTGAGGTACCGCTTGACCTCTGGAATGAAACACTTGTGGAACAAATCCAGAAATAATGCTGCCATCACCCAAGCCTTTTTATTTGATTGCCAGAACACAGGCAGGAGATTTTTGTTCTTGCCTTTTAGGGCACAGGGATTTGCAGCCCAGCTTTATTAAATGCCCAGCTGCATTGCCACAAAACAACACAGTCACACTGTCTTTTTGCTTTGAAGCCAGGGGCTTGTCTTTCTGATTTTGAAATGTAAGTGCAGTTGGGCATTTTTTTCCAGAAGAGCCCAGTCTCATCAGCATTAAAAACTTGTTCTGGAAGGTAGCACTTTTCTTCTATGATTTTCTTTAATTGTTCGGGATAGGCTTTTGCTGCCTCTTCATTGGCAGATGCAGCTTCACCAGTAGTCTGCACATTTTTGAGGTTGAAGCAGTTCCTAAAACTGTTAAGCCATCCTTGTCTGGCTTTGAATTCCTTCTCATCAGAAGGCTGTCCCTCTTCCACAGAAGGTTTGAACAGCGCCTAGAGGGTAAGAGCCTTTTCTCGCAACATGTTGCCATTGATAGGCACACGTTTACGATTCATGTCTTCCAGCCATAAGTTTAATGCCTTTTCAGTCTTCATTAAAGTCTTGTCTTATGCATCTGGCTCATCACCTTAGCAATTATTGGAGCACTTGATGTCGCGGCTTGATGAATTTCTCTCTCTCGAATCTTGATGGCACAGATGCTAGGTTTGTTGCGGCCATATTTATGCGCCACATTGGAGACCGACATACCTTCTCTCAATAAGTCCAACACAGCCAGTTTTTCTCCCAGCACTGGAACAGATGGCTGTTTCTTCAGTGGAGCACCAGATGAAGTAGTTGGCTTGCGTTCAGGGGCCATGTTGTATGAAAAATAAATATCTTTAAACACTAGAATCACACTCAGCACGACGAGATGCTCACACTATGAGAGGCATGCAGGAATTGAGACTGACTGAGGAAACAGCAGATTCACGTCTCCCGTCTCACACTCAATCCGGGGCATTCGCTCATTGGGTGGAATCGCCTGCACTATATACAGGTATCTTGTTGTTTTTCTTTTTTTTGCTGAGTGTGTATGGTTGAATTCGCATAAGTTAAATGCACGTATGATGCGACTCGCCTGTATTTGTTTCCCTTTCCTCAGACCTTTTATTTGTCACATGTATTCTTAGATTCTAAATGCTGCAGGGCAAGAACCATGTCTGATGTGTTTGTGTAGCACCTGGAACAAGGGACTCTCAATCCTGTTGGGGACCTCTGGGTGCTACAACAATATAAATATTTAGCAACAATAATGGTCTGATATAGTATGGCAGTACTGTATATCATTTGTAGATATGATTTTTATTTTTTTATATCTATGGGTAATATAGTATTATATATTTAAATATATTGAGTAGTATTAAGGCACAGCTACAAATATAAGACCTAATTCCTCATTCCCTGCACACCCAAAACTCCCATGGACTTCAGTGAGGGTTTTGGGTGCATGGGGAATTCAGTGTTAGTAGTTTCTAATTTTGTAAATGCAACTTAGTGCTGAGGACAGCTTTGATTATTAATAATGCCATGATTCTCAAGTCTACCATGCCAGACACAGACAACTATCTTCTCTATGAGGCAAGTTTAAAGACTGGGACTGTTCATCTTAGAAAAGAGATTATTAAAAAGGGATATGAGAGAGGTCTATACAATTATGAATGATATGGAGAGAGTGAATAGGGAAATGTCACTTACCCCTTCATGTAACAAGAACAAGGTGTCACCCACTGAAATTAACTCCACACAGAACAGCCAGAGGAGGCAGAGGTGATGTGATGCTGCCACCTCCTACCTTATAACTTTTAGCCCAGAGGTTAGAAAACTCACCTGGGATGCAGGAGATAATCCAGACTCAATTCCCCTCTCATTTTGATGGGACAAAAAATTTGAACAGGGATCTCCCACCCTTCAGGAGAGCACCCTAAACACTGGGCTATGAGATATTCTGATGTGGGTCTCATCCAGTCCTTCCTGCTGAAGCTGTTTCACTCTAGATAAATAATTAAAGACTCACTGGACCAGGGGTACTAGACTTTTGGGGTATGTCTACACTGCAATTAAAAACTCGCAGCTGGTCCATGCCAGTCGACTCAGGCTCATGGGACTCGGGCTAAGTGGTTCTTTAGTTGTGGTGCAGATGTGCGAGCTTAGGCTGCAGCCCAAGTTCTGGTACCCTCCTACCTTGCAGGCTGTACTCGTATATTTTCATGCTTTTCTTCACAACCCTTTTTTTTTTTCACTGAAGGATGAGTTTCTCATGCAACATCATATTTCAGCAGCTGTGGCTTTCAGAAAAATATTAAAACACACAAGGCTCATGATAAATTGTGGGTGGACAGTGGGACTAGTTGTGTGACTAACCGCCCATCACTGTAAGGAGTTCACAAATCCGGTTCTATTTTAAGCCAAAAAAGTGTAAGAGGAAGTAGCCAGCACTGGATGAGGGGAGAGGTTGGGGCGATGTTTTGTACCTAACACTAACTCAAGCAATGAAGAGGTTAACAACCTGCCCATGGCATAGGGAACAAGGGAGAGAGGAAGGGAGTTGAAGCTTGGTCTCACCACACACATTACAACAGTGGGGCTAACAGTGTATTCCGATAAAAGCACACAATTACAGAACTTTAACAAACATTCTTAACATAAACTGACTTTATTTAATCATTAAGGTATGATAAACGCCACATTTATCCTCCACTCCTCTTGAGGAAGTATATTTCATGTCCATGGGCCATCTGCTGAGAGAGTTCTCTTCCCACTCCAACACCCTTCACCATCATTGCTGATAATTCTGTAGTTACCAAGGGTCAAGAGAGAGACTTCATATGGAGGCACCAGAGATGTTGGGGAAAGTTTATGTAACAGAAAAGGGGATTTTTCAGATCTTGGCTGGGACACTCTTAGTACTAATTAATTATAATTATTAAAATAACAGAAAAAATGAGGACCTTAAAACATCACTGACTCTGGGCTGAGTGTGGCTATTAAACCTATACCTTAGAACAGGGAGAAAACTCCACGTTCATATGGGATTGGGGATGGGGAAGAAACATTTCTGTGGCAAGATGACAAAATGAGTTTGATTTTTGTTTTTGTTTTTTTAAAATGACTCTTGGAAGGCTGCTCAGAGTTTTGGAATGTAATTAGCCCTGGCAGGGATGTGTTAATAAACATGACTGGAGGTGATAATGTCAAACGTATATGATAAACAGTTATTATCTAGTTTGGCAGTTTATCCCCACTTGCATTATATATATTGCATCCTTCCCTCACCCATATTGGCTCACAGTCCAGAAATTAGTCTCTTCCATCTGCTCTGTGGTTCTGCCCTCTCTGCTCAGGGTTCTTCTTAGGGTTTCTTTTGGGCGTTTACTCACATCACTTGGTTTCCACTTGATGACTTGATGTGGGAATCTGGTTGTTGGCATCCAGAGTACATGCCGTACTAACTATAATAGCTGGTTGAGTTGTTAATTCATCGCAACTTGTGACTGGTTTCCAGTGCAATTAAAAGGATAAAATGAACAGTTTCCAGAGGTAGAAGACCTAGGATTTTGCTGATGAGTCTTGGGCTCATGGGATAAGGTGAGAGATTTGTGGACCTCATGAGATATTATGACAAAAACATTTAATGTCACACTCTACCATGCACACAGGGTCATCTTTAAGATTTATGGTGCTCTGTGCAGTATTATTAAAATGGTGCCCCTATCCCCAACTTGCTCTTAGCAACACAAACATAAGCTTATGGTATTGGAAAACTTGCCACATGCACTTTATTAAAACCAGTTTAAACAAATTAAGCACACTATAATGCTGATGGACTATACTTGCACTAAAGAAGTAGCGCTATAGAAAAAATTCTGATTTATTGACAGAATGATACAAATAATAATTTTTTTTATTTGTCAACATTTTATTGGAAATTTCTATGAAGAGGTATTGAAACAAGGATTTGTTTTTAATTAAAAGCAATCTTTCTGGCTTTTTTGGCTGCAAAATCAGTAATACTGTCATTGTATGACAAAGACAAAGTGATGTCTTGTTCAACTGCAAGATTAGCAAGACCAGTCAACATTCCTGACTCATTGTAGAGTGGAGATAGTTTTTAATGAGCTTTAGTTTTGAGAAGCTCCATTCTCCTGATGCTACTGTTACAGGAATTGTCAGTAGAATACACATTAGGATATATGTCAACAAGTTTGCTGGTATGAATAAACTGCACAGTGTCCATCAGCGACTTTGCATGTGGCAACATTGATAATGTACTCAATTCTTGTACAGTTCAAGTCCATTTAAATCAAAATGATCACTGTGTTTCAGGAGGCTCTCTAGATTCTTGCACTTTGTCATTAGCTGCTCTTGTTTTCGTGTTTCGTTGAATTCAGTTATGTCATACAAAAATCCAAACTGTTTGTGGTGTACTCGTAAGGTATTAAACCTTTCATCAACAGCAGATATTGCTTTATCCATCACAACATTAAAAAATTCAACCTCAAATTTCTTTTCTGGATCTTCAGTGGGCTTATCTGCTCTTTCATATTCCACTTGCTGTTTTTTTCTCGAAACTCTTGTCACATTTGGACATGGAAATTTTGGTTCTACACTGCATGCCTCTGCAAACTCTCTTGCTGTAACCTGTGCTTCTTTGAATCCATTTTCTCTGTATTTCACTAAAAAGTCTTGTGTGTTGTTTAGTAAGGTAAGTGTTGAATCAAGCTGCATCGCTGGACTCTGTATTATTTTGCTTACACTGAGATTTTAACAAGAATGCCATATCAGATTATGACAGATGACTGGATATTTCAGAGGCCAATGACTGTGTTTCACTTTTAGATTTTGGATCTCTGGCTTCCTCCGACGAAACGGACACTACTGAGTATGAGTGGTGGGAAGGGGGGTCTGGTACCAGGGAAAACCCCACGAGTTCCAATACTGCCACTACATTGGCCAGTGGCCCGGTGGCCATGCGCTGGCCAGAGGGCTGATACCAAAGTCCAGTGAGTAGGTCAGGTACCGGTAGTACTTAGATGGAGCAAAGGATTCCCCTTCAGACTCAGAAGAGGATTCTTCTGAAGACCATGGCGGCGCAGTACCCACGTCCATCTCTGGGAAGTGCTGAGGACCTGGGGACCTTTGGTGGGCTGGGGATTTCTGTATTGGGACTATGGAGGGTTTGCTCCTGGACAGTGCCATAGTGGACCTCACTGTCCCTTGTTCCCTTCCACCCCCAGTCGCCTTGGTTGGCAGGGGGCCTTGAAGGGTTGGCAGGATCAGGAGGGACATCAGGTCCTTTGCCACCTGGAAAGCCTATGGGATTCAAGGGTCCACAGGCACATTGTCCCACGACCACTCCCAGGAGCTGAGGGCAGGTCCCAGACCAGACTCAGTGGTCTAGGCAGAGTTGCGGGTGCCAGCAGTGGCTCTGGGGAGGATGAGTGGCCTGGCGCAGGTCTCAGTACACTGGTCACTCCCCCATTGTCCCTCTTGAGCACCAGAGAGCACTTCTCTTGAGTCACTGTTTCTTATGCTTCTTCCTTGGCACCAGGGATGGAGAACAGTCCAAGAGCACGGAGGCCTAAGTGCTCAGCATCAGTTCAGAGCAGCTCGGCTCCAAGACTGGTCTGAGAGCTGTCTCCATGAGTAAGACCTAAATCAGTGTCCCTGTCCTTCTGAGTGTGTGGTCTGAATCCCCTGCAGATCTGGCACTCCTCTTTAATGTGTTTCCCTGAGGCACTTTAGACAGCTAGAGTGGGCCACTCACTGGCATCAGTTTGCCATAGGGGGTACAGTCTTGAAGCATGGAGCCTGGCACATGCCCAGCCCCTGAGGCAAAAGTCCCTCAATGATAAGGACGAGTATTATCACTACTATATACACTAATACTAACTAAGAACTATATACACTAACTACAAGAACTATACAGTATTTGACAGGAAAGTCCAAACCACTGGAAGCAAGGATTGTTCCAGGCAACTGTCAGGGGCAGTAAGAAGGAACGGAGAGGGTACAGAGTTGGCAGGGCCCCTTATACTGGCACATATGTGCACGGCTCCAGAGAGCACTAGAGCTAGTCCTATGGATACCACTGAGAGAAAAATCTCCGGCAACTGTGCACGCAGTGTGCACACACCTCACATGGAATGAACATGAGCAAGCACTCAAAGAACATCCATTTCTTCTGCCACTGGGTCACATTTTAAGGCTACCAAGTAGGAGGCCAGCTTTAATTTCCAAATACCCTATTGCACCCAGGATTTATAAGTTCAGTAATGTGAGAAGGTTTTTCAGCACTTTGTCTGGCAGACTCCAGGTAATTATTTTTTCACTTGCCTGGACTGGATTTTACTTTATCTGTATGCTAGAATATAGGATTTTCTTCAAGCTTGTTTAAAAGATATGGAAAAGCATACTCCAACATAAAACAACAAGACATTCTAATAACATAACAATATTATTGTAACAACTGTTTGGGGAAAATGTCAAAGGAAACCACAATAGCTTCACCTATACTATGATTTTTGCATGCACAAATGAACAAGTAAATACCCAGTTTGTGCAAACAAAATGACAATTAGTGCATATAAATACAGGTTCTTGTGAGTGTACTTACTTTTAGAATTGCTTCCTTTTAAACCAGCTCAAATTGTAATTGCATTTTGGGTCCCCCTCCTTCCCACATCTCCTCTAGGGATGAGTTATATTGTATATAGCCTGGAGTGGCATCACAATGAAATAGTTTGTCTCTTATCTTTTCACTAACTCATTCTCAGTGTGTGTCCCCATAGCTGTTCCTGCCATTCATCAGAATTACAACCATTTGATTCTGCTGCTTCTGATCAGCAGTGGCAGAGGCAAAGATGCAATCCTTGTGTGTAAGACTGACCAGTACAGGAAAACGCAACATTCCCAAAATCCTGCTTCTAACTTAAAACCCAAGCTAACAGGAGTAAATATCTCAAGGCTACCCCTCTGCTCCTTTGAAGAGTTTATTGTATATCCCCCACCCCCATGGTCCGGTTTACTTCTCAATATTAGATTGCGTTAGACTTAGGGAGACCAAAAGCCTCAAGGAGGGTAAGAGGATTGATTCTTTTTTGGGACAGGTGACTTCCCTGGTTTGTTCCTGAGACTGGCAGCCATTTGCCTCTATTTAACTAGAACAGACGGGAAGAAAGAGATTAAATGGGCATCATATATGGCTCTCCCTTGCTCACCTTTTCAACTTAATGTCAAGCCAGCCCGAGAAAAGCAGTAAAAAAGTTGTACAAAATCCAAACATTGTATAAATAAAAACTGGCCATTTGGGATAAGAAATCTACTGGATGAAATACATTTTTGCCTCTCCTGTCACTCCAAGATTGCTTCAAAGTAACTGTGGTTCATTCAAGATGCTGTTGAGTCCATGAACCGCTACCTTTATTACTGCAGCTTTGGGTTAGAGTATTGCTTGTTATTGGCATGGCTGCAAATAGGGATTCTGTAAATGCAGCCTTGTGGACTATAGTTGGAGGATAGCTCATATTGTGGTACAAGAATCTGTAAATAAGGTCATAAGTCATGGACTCAAAATTTCCAAACCTGCCCAGAGAGCAGGAGCAGATATTAAACACATGTACATTATGCAGGTGCCACTGACTTTTAACAGCTCCTAATCAAAAAGGCTCAAAGGTCAAAAGGGACTCATTCCTCTTTCATTTTTAATCTCCTTGATGGCAGCAGTGTTTCGTAGCAGCCTCAAAGCAAAGAAAGTCAGGCAAGAAGTAGCACATAACAGTAATACAAATTAGAGATGGAAAAGACCATCCAGTCCATTCCCTGACCAGTGTAGGATTTTTCAAATAATATTTTCTACAGCTTTGCGAGGTTTCAATTAATGGGACTTCTATTAATTCACTTGGAAGGCTATTCTGCAGATGAACAGACTTCATGATTTAGTTGGTGTTGGTCCTGCTTTGAGCAGAGGATTGGACTAGCTGACCTCCTGAAGTCTCTTCCAACCCTAATCTTCTATGATTCATCATTAGGACATTTTTCCTGACATTCTATCATTGTTAATCCTCTTTATTTTATCCCTTTGCTCCTAATATCTCATCTTTAAAATTCTTGCCTCTTCTTGGGGTTTGCGCTGTTCATGTATTATATAAGAAAGTTATGTTGCCAATTAGCTGCTAGAGTCCCTACTGCTTTGACTATCATTTACCCAAATTCCTTGTTTGTCATTCTTTTAATCTTGCCTTGTATGTCAATCCCTTTTTGGAACTTCTCTGAATTCCCTCTCATTTATTGACACCATTCTGATAATGAGGTGTCCAGAATCAATCATTCTAAGTGTGGTCTGAGACAACATTTGTGCCAGGGATAAATTTAGTGCTGGGTGTTCTGGACATTAGAGGAAAACATCTAAATTATATATGTACAGAAAACTGATTAACAGTCCGCTTGAATCCATGAAACATTTCTGGGACAATTGCTCAAGATATTGCCCGTTTGTATAGGAAAATTTAGACTATTCAGCACAATATGTAAAAGCCAAAATTTGAGGATATTGAATATTCAGGTGTGCAACAGAACACCAAAATGAATATTTCTGAATGATAACCTCCATTAAATGCAGTTAAATTAGAGATTAATTTGGTCCATTCTTGAGGAGAACCTCAGCTTTTTCCTGCAAGGTTAGAAGCCAATGACATCTTTCTTCATTACCTCATCTCTTTGGGCTTCTAAAATTTACCCAGTTTTGACTGGAAAATTATCCAGTATTCCCCTTTTTTCAGCTTTCCCCGACACAACCCAAAGGTGGAGCATTCATCCTTTCATGAGCTGGAAAGGAGAATTTCCATTTGCACTCAGGAAAGCTTAAGGTTCTTGAAGTGTGTCACTACAAAGCAATTCAGAGGCTAGCTTTATTATGAGCCTTATTTCATCATTTACAGTGACATAACAGTTCCCTAATGTAGATAATAATCACAGCCAAGTTTGATACCACAGGGCAACAGTCAGTCTTAGAATCAACTGATTCAGCTATATAATCAAACACAAGCTAAGAAAAGCTAACACTGATGTATAGGATTCTCCATAATTTGGAAGAAAACATAACACAGAACATTAAAGCACCCATTATAGCTGTTATTGTGGCAGTGTCTCAGAGTTCAGCAGGAGGTAAAGTACATTGCTGCTGCAGCAAGCACCCAAACAGCATTCAAAGAGGAAGAAGTGCTTCTCAGATCATTAATTCAGCTGAGAGGAGCAATGAGAGGCACAAAGTAGAAGTCCATTTTTGCAAAGGGTGGCTGAACTGAATTTTGGAAATTGACTACTGGTGACAGTTACATAGAGAGGGGGGCAGGATACCCCCATGCAATAGAATCTCATTTATAAAGTTCCTTCTCATGCAAACATGCTAAGGAGCTATATGTGAGGAGCTGAGGTAATGTATCACCCTTTTCCATCAGCCATACTAAAAAGTGAAAGCATTAATCTTACCTGCAGTAATATTTAGAGAGGACCTTTTCCTTGAGTTCAGTGGGTCAGGGGTGCGAAATAGAAATATGTGCATAATAAGATTTGGTTTTCAAAAGACAAGACCTGGGGACAGAAAGCAACCTAGGGTTGGAGAATCAGAGAAAAATGACTAAACAGAAGATGACAAGGAAATCTAAGAAATAAGATGATACATGAACATGAAAGACTTTAGAGGGTCTATTATAAAATGTGAGGTTATTTCTGATAAACAGGAAGAAACTGCATCATATCTGAAATACTGTGATGAGCGTCAAAGAGTACCTCAAAATAACTGATGACCATAAAAGCATCCTCATTCCTCCCATGTCTACCCCATCCAAATATGAGGAAATAATCGATCATACATAACCAGGAAGTGGTGACTAAAATTAATACACTGCTTTATTTTGCTCCTACCACAGCTATTATTGACCACAGAGGTCATTTACATAAGAACGGCCATACTGGGTCAGACCAAAGGTCCATATAGCCCAGTATCCTGTCTTCCGACAGTGGCCAATGCCAGGTGCCCCAGAGGGAATGAACAGAGCAAGTAATCGTCAAGAAATCCATCTCCTGTTGCCCATCCCAGCTTCTGACAAACAGTTAATTGTTATCTTCTCTCTTTGTTACTACATTGGCAATATATTAGCAAAGGTTATCCTGTACACATTAAGTTAGGTGATACTAGCAGCAGGGCTGCACTCTAGGGGCAAAATCCTGGCCCTATTTTCGTTCATTGCAAAGTTTCCTTTGACATCAATAGGGCAAGGGTTTCACTGTAAGCGTTTCTGCATGAGGAGTTGTAGGAGCCCTTTCTATATCCTCATTCCTTTCCCTGGGAAAATTTACTCCTTTGCTTTACACAAATGTTTTGCAAAACTCAACACACAATAACACTGCAGGTACAGTACTTTATACCTTTTCATTGCAATTCAGAAGTAATCCTCACCTCATCTTCAGCCTTCCAGAGGAATGCTCACACACCCCCCACCTCCGCCCCGTTCAGCTCTCGCTGAAGCAACAAAGCTATGTCTGTCTCTGGTGGTGTAATCTGGGTAAGGTTTCATGATCTAAGGGAACAAAGGATCTATATGATCTTATAAAATGTACTGTGGGTACCTGTAGCACTGTAGTAACGGTCTAATCATTGACTGGTTAGTGGGAACTTTGTTACAGCCACAGCCGAGCTTAAACTGCTAAAACTGGTCATTAAACTTGATTGTCAGGCACATGTAGACAGCCTCGTTCTCACTTGACAGTTTTTATTAAAAATTCCCACTCTCTATTACCAGTGCAGTTCCACCCATGGTAGCAATGACTGGAGCCCTTGTGTAGACAGGGTCTTGATGGCTGATGGCCTTTTAATAACCACATCATCTGTGCCTGTTGTTTAACCATCATGTAACTTAACTTCTAATTTCAAAAGAAGACTATCACTTGCTCACCTGAGCCAGGGGTATCCCAAAAAGTGAGCTCCCCTAGTTTTCAATAGCCTGACCAATGTCTAAATCAGGTTGGCCTGCCTGGGCCTTACACTCAGAGAAAACCAAAAAGTCTCTCGTTGACCTAAATGCAAAGTGCAGTCAGCAATGGACTCTGACTCATCTTGGCTTCCTGGATTATGGTAGAGGACCCAATCTCCATCCCTTGACTTCCTGCAGGAACTGCAATTTGGTAGAAGCAGCCAGCCCTTTTCATTTGCCTACTGGACCCTATCAGGCTACTGCCTGTTCCCAGCCCTTCTAGCCACTGGAGGACCAACTCTCGTTTGTTCCACCAGTAGCTGACCCTGGGAGACCTTTCTAGGCAATGCAGGAGGTCTAAAAGGCTCTGCACTTATCTTCTTGACGGGCTGCTTCCTGGAGTGGGGTGCATCAAAGCCGTGGGATTTCTGGCAGGAGGCAGCAAATGCCTGACACACCACATCACAGAAGCTAAGTGCCAGTCAACTCTTCTTGTGATAATGTGGTCCATCATGAAAAAATATCATGCATAACAATGGATGTGATGCTGACCAGCGTTCCCATAATGATGTGTACTCTAGATAATAAATGTGTCTATGATTCATTTGTGTTCCTTACTGATTTGTGCCAGCTCTAGCCCTTTTGTCTTGTTCTATTCACTGTTTTCATTTTCTTGTTCAGTGCACCCAGAAATCAATATTCCAATTTATATAAGAAAAGCAAATTGTGAATGTTTCTGTATAATTTAGCCTAAAATGAAGCTCTTAGGTCATTTGTGAATAGGGATAGCATATGCTAAAGTATCCATATTCATTTATTTATCCATGCTTTGTAGATTAAAAAAAATTAAATTTTATATAAATCAGGTTCTTTTCCATTCCATATAAGATCTCATCCTGTGCTTTTAGAATCCACGCACCTTCCCGTAGTGTATTACGCAAACAGAGAAGTGTGTGCAGTGGAGTGTTTTGGATTTTTTAAACGCTATATTGTGATGGAGTGGTGCTCCCAATCATGCCCTCTTGTGGCACAGCATGAGCTTGCTGGCTGTCTGTCCTCTTTTGCCCCCTCTTGTGGTCTTGCAATAGTTTACTCAGAGCCAGGAACTGAGAACAAGACGTCCCTTTGTGGGTCCCATTTATTAACTCCTTTTACAGAGTACAAAGAAACCCCCGCATAGTTAGTCCCTTAAATCCAGTACCATTTCTGGTCTTTATTCATTGATTGCAGATCATTAATCAGTGCCTCTAAATCATGCACAATCAGGAAAGCTTCCCAAGCAATCTGGATCTGCTCTGTCTGTGCCTACCCACCAATCAATAGGCCACCTGCATTTCTGGAGTTCAGTACATTAACTCATGAGGAAGTTCTGGACACTCTAAGAGAGTCACAACCCAAGACTTGTAAATCCAACCAGTGTCCGCCCTGGCTTCTGAAAGAGTCATGAGCAACTGGTGCCGCTCCTGACTGAAATAGCCAATATCTCATTCAGGGAAGGACCTTCCCTTCCTCCTTCAAACATGCAGTAATCTGACCAACATGAAAGAAACCCATACTGGAGACATCAGTTCCAGCCAACTACTGATCAGTATCAAACTTTCTGTTCCCAAGCAGCTCACAGAGAACCTAGCCAGCATCTACAGGCTTATCTATTTGAAGCTATTATCCTAGACTCAGCACAGTCTGGATTCAGGCCAGACCTGGACACCATACTCCAGCAGAGGCCTCACCAGTACTAAGTAGAATGGGACAATTACCTGCTGTGTCTTACATACAACACTCCTGTCAATATATCCCAGAATATGAGCCTTTTTTGCAACTGCATCATACTGTTGATTCATATTCATTTGTGACCCGCTATAACCCTCAGATGTTTTTCACCAGTACTACCACTTAGCCAGTTATTCTCCATCTTGTAGTTGTGAATTTGATTTTTCCTTCCTAAGTTAAGTACTTTGCATTTATCTGTATTGAATTTCATCTCTTTAAGTTCAAACCAAATTTCCAATTTGTCAAGGTAATTTTAAATTCTAATCCTATCCTCCAAAGTGCTTGAATCCCTCCCAGATTAATTTTCCAAGTCATAATGTAAATATTTAATAATAGAGGACACAAGATGACCCTTGCGGGACCCCATTAGAAATGTCCTCCCAGTAGACAGCAAACCATTGATAGCTATTCTGAGTACAGTATTTCAACCAGTAGTGCACTCACCTTATAGTAATTTAATCTAGACCGTATTTCCCAAGTTTGCTTATGAACATGTCATGAGGGACTGTGCAAAAAGCCTTAATAAAATCTACTTATATCGCGTCTACAGCTTCTGCTTATCCATTAGGCCAGTAACCCTGTTGGAGAAGCAAAATAGGTTGGTTTGGGATGATCTTGATGAATCCATGCTGGCTAATCCTTATAACTCTACTATACTCTAGGTGAGAGGTAGGCAACTTATGGCACATGTGCCAAAGGCAGCATGCAAGCTGATTTTCAGTGGCACTCAGATTGCCCGGGTCCTGGCCACCAGTCCGGAGGGCTCTGCATTTTAATTTAATTTTAAATGAAGCTTCTTAAACATTTAAAAAAACCTTATTTACTTTACATACAACAATAGTTTAGTTATATATTATAGAGAAACCTTCTAAAAACGTTAAAATGTATTACCGGGACACAAAACCTTAAATTAGAGTGAATAAATGAAGACTCGGCACACCACTTCTGAAAGGTTGCCGACCCCTGCAGTCTAGGTGCCTACAAACTGATTGTTCAATATTTGTTTAAGTATCTTTCCAGGTATCACTATTGGGCTGCTGGTTCATAATTTCCCAGGTCCTCTTTGTTGCACTTATTAAAGACAGGTACTACATTTTCCCTTTTCCAGTTGTTTGGGTCCTCACCCATCCTCCATGAGTTCTCCAAAATAATTGCTAACAGTTCAGAGATCGCTTCAACTAATTCCTTAAGTATCCCTAGGATGAATTTCATTAGGCCCTGCCCACTTGACCTGCTCTTTTCCTTTATTGGGTTGCATTTCTTCCCCCTTGCTGTTAATATTAATTAGATTAAGTATCTGGTCACCATTAACCTTTTAAGTGAGGACTAAAGAAAAATAAGCATTAACACCTCAGTCTTCTTGATGTCATCAGTTATTAGCTCTCCTTCCCCGCTAAGTAGAGGACCTACACGTTCTTTAATCTTTCTCTTGCTCCTAATGTATTTAAAGAATCTTTTCTTATTGCCTTTTATACCCTTGCTATGTATAACTCATTTTGTGCCTTCTGATTTTGTCCCTACATATTTGTGCTATTTTTTGTACTCATTAGCAATCAGTCCATATGTTTCCAGTTTTGGTAAGATTTCTTTTTCTTTTTTCTAACCCTTTTTTTATTTTTTCCCTTCTGCATTAACCCATGTTTTTTGCCATCAGTGCTCAAATTTCTATCCCTCTGTCTTCATCTGATGCAGGGTGTCAAAAAAACTAAGGAGATCTGTGTGGGTGATGAGGAAGAAGGAGCCATTAGGAGACCACCATGTCAGTAACTGAGGCTAGTGTACACCGATCATACTCACCAGATCCTAGGCTCCTTGGATCATGAGAGCAATTGTACTTTTATTTTAAAACATCATAAAGACAACAGAATTAATACAGCATTCAGTTGCCATGTAAAAATCTGAGCCTACTGTTATCAGCTCATTGACATTCTATCTTTTTTCTCCACAGAAGAGCTAAACTCTGATCTTCTTATTTGCACTGGTGATCAGTTACTCATATGAGTAGTCTCAATTAACTCACTACTCACCATTCTAAGTAAGGGAATTCATGGTCTCATTTTTATTTTATGATCAATGTAGGTGGATATGGAGGCCTGTAAACTACATTGTAAGTATTTAAAGGTAATATTTCCCACAAATCACTGATAAAGTTTTAGTCACATACTTGAGCCACCTTGGATTCCAACATTATTTTTATATTATATATTAAGTGCCCTGAATATTTCCCAAGGTAACTATGAAAAGATTCCCGAAACATTAAAGGTTTCCATCACCTACTGAAGTTCTGTCCTAGATCCATACTGACTTTCTAAAATGTTTACAACAGGACCACACAGAAGTGCTGAAATTAAAAAAGGACTGAAACAGGCATATTTAACATAGCTTGTATATTCAGATAGCTAGATTTCTCTCATATTCCTGCCAGATTGATACATTTCTGTCTTAACTACAAGGGCAATACTTTTCATGACCACTATCTACAGGAAGAATTTTCTGCCAATGCACATTGCCCACTGTATAAAAATAATAGGCCCAGTCTTCATTTTGACCATCCTCTCTGGCTTCTAAACATACTCATTTTCAAAATCTTTGTTCAGTAATACAGGAGTCCGGTTATCACAAGACAGTGGCGATGAAATGACAGGGACCTCAGAAACTATTCCAGAGACCAGCCTTTTACTTAATTCCTGACCTGGATGAAAGATACTGCAGGAGTGAATATTATTATTATTAAGTAAATGTCATGCCATGCCATGCCATCATAACAAACAACTAAAATTTGAGCTCACAAAGTATTTTGAATGGGAACATGCTAATAGCCATAGGAGCTGTATTAAACAAAGGAACTCCTAATGTGCCAGAATCCCAGCCAAGCCGAGTTGTTGGTAAAGCTGCTCCCCAATGGCCAAGGGAGTTTATACCATTCAGTTCAAAGTCCTTCACAAATCCTATTAGACTAAACATAACTATAACACAGCCGAACCAGTTTCCAAAGGTTAGTCTTTCATTTAGGCAAAGCAACATCTGTGTAGTAGTACAGAAATCTAACATGGATTCAACCAACAAGCTGAACAGGAAAGGCACAGATTCTCTAAATGCAAATAATTCAGGTACTAAATGAGTTTCTTAAAGGAAGCAAAGGGACACCTTTTCTCTGTCTAATAAATGAGAACACAGAACAGTTTAGTTTCTTCTTTAAGAATTCTTTGTATTTTTAACTCATCCTGCTGCTTCTATTACTGATCTTCTGTATAAGGTGCAGCTACCGGTTCTGAGCTGCTTCTGCCCTATATAGTCTGAACACCAAAATTACCCTTGCACTAAGGCTCTTGTAAGAAGTTTAAAGCTAGTTCTAAGAAGTGATGACAAAAGTAAAAAGAACCTTGACTGATATTCTAACGGTGCACATTTTAATTTCACCTCCCCTTTCATTTACTTGAAGGATCCTGTGTTTTCATCCCTGTAACAGTTAAATCAGAAATATCTAAAAAGATACAGAAAGAGCAGCCCAGTATTCATTGTCTCAATAAAACAGGTGCAAATGTCTAAGGCTCAGCATGAGCAGTAGCACATAATGGCTACAGGTTTGATTACTCGGTCACTACTCTCCAAGGGTGAAATCCTGGCATCACTCAAGTCAATTGCAAAACTTCCTTGGCTTCAATAGAGCCAAAATTTCATCTTTAATGTAAAATTATTTCTTTTTTGCACAGTGCTTTGGGATCACATGATTAGGAAAGGCATTACATTAAAAAACATTCTGTTCAGCGGCTCTGTAATGTACATGACTGACACAAGGTAAATTATGCACCAGTGTACTCTGTCATCCTAAGTGCTGTCTAGTAGTTTGATTCGAGGATGCTATTGTGGGCCTTATTTAGCAGTGGCTTGTGGATTGGAGTAAATTTCAAGAACATTTATTACAGTCAGCATAGACTTACCAGCTAAGTCTAGTCTCACCACATAACACTCAAAAGGGCATCTTCAGAACTAATACTGATATTCAACTCTTGGGATGTAAGACCTAACTCAAGAGAGAAGGTGGTAAAACAGTAAAAAATGGAAACAAGAATTCAGAATGAGAATAGTGTGCACCTAACTACCTGATTGGTGGAGATCACAGGAGGATTTTATCCTCCACTAGAAAAATGTACAAGAATCATCAGGTGATGATCAGGCAGGGGCGGCTCTAGGTATTTTGCCGCCCCAAGCACTGCAGGCAGGCTGCCCTCGGCGGCTTGCCTGCAAGAGGTCCTTGGTCCCGCGGATTCAGCAGCACACCTGTGGGAGGTCTGCTGAAGCCACAGGACCAGCGGACCCTCCTCAGGCATGCCACCAAAGGCAACCTGCCTGCCGCCCTCACGGCAACCAGGAGAGCGCCCCCCGCAGTTTGCTGCCCCAAGCACGCGCTTGGCATGCTGGTGCCTGGAGCCGCCCCTGTGATCAGGTGAGCAATTCCCACATAGTCACTTTCCCTCATTTCCCAGGAATATGAACATTGGTGGCCTAAGCTTAGACCTTTTTATTCCCCATGGTCTAAAACACTCTTGCTAGTGAAGCATTTATGTTATATTAACCACTTTGTAATTATGGGAATTATTTTAAAGTCTTAAAGTATTAAGCAAAGCAGGAAAGCTAAATGGATAAATTCTATGATAAACACATTCTAATGCAGGGATGCCAAACACCTGGACACCATGGCATATTGTGAGTTTGCCAAGTCTATGTTTCCATTTTTAACAATTTATATTTCTAGCCCTCAAGAAATTGCACAGGAAACTCTCCAAATGTGACTTGAGCATCACTGATAGAGTAGTGTCTTCTTGAGTATGCAGACAGCTTCAATCAATGCATTTAGGAGGTGTGATTACCCCCTACTATTTCCCACTAACCATTATTGTTTATTATTTATATTACATAACACCTATGAGCTCTTCTCCAGAACCAGGACTCCCTAATCTCACTGGAGTGTTAACTTTAATGTTTGGTGATGACTTTAATTATTTAACTGCAGCCCATTTTAGCAGATGGGGATAGGAACAAAGCCCATGAGAGTCGGAAATGAAGAGTTGCTGCGGAGAAGGAAATACAGAGGGGAAATAGAGCAGAGACAGGGAAGAGGGAGAGGAACAAAGGGAAGACGAAATAAGCAATTCTGCTGAGTGATGCTGAATGGGATAACAACGTATTGAACACACAATAAACTATAACAAAAAGTTTAGCTACTACACGAAGACCATATTCTACCTTAGATCTTATGCAAACCAATCAGTGACATCAGTGGGAATTCTGCTGGGGACTGAGTATAGTATGGAGTGCTAAATCTATCCCCCCATAACATATTCCATAATCAAAAACGGCATTCAGTCTTCTCCAGAAAATGTTTGACTGCCCTGCCCTAAATTATTGGCTAATGCCTGTAGCACTTTCCTCAAGTGGAAGAAATCACTACTACTGAGCTGTGTGTGATAGTCCCTATACATCTATAGCAGCTAGGGTGATCAGATGTCTCGATTTTATAGGAACAGTCCCGATTTTTGGGTCTTATATACGCTCCTATTACCCGCCACCCCATGTCCCGATTTTTCACATTTGCTGTCTGGTCACCGTAATAGCAGCCAGCAGAAGTGTTCTTTTAGGCCATGTTTTGGGACCTGATCTTTTGGAGCCTGAGAATCTGAATTCTATCTTCATGCTGCTGTGAAGTTCTGAATGGCCATCATGTGAAGCAAAACAGACCTGATGTCGAGGCTGGGCACAAATTTATTGCAGTGCATTGTGGTAATGGTGGAAGCGGAATCAATGAAGTGATCTGCCCCGTTTAACCAGAAATGTTATGAAGATGGATCAGGATCATGTTCCTCTGAAAGCCGAGCAGCTCTCTTTTCTGCCCTTGCGACAGAGAGCACAGATGCAAATTCTTCAAGATTTAGTTAGCAGCACAAGGCCAAAAGTCGGCTCCTAATAGGAGCTGATGTGAGTTGGATGCAATGATGAGGTACAGTAACTCTTCACTTAACATTGTAGTTATGTTCCTGAAAAATGCGACTTTAAGCAAAACGATGTTAAGCAAATCCAATTTCCCCATAAGAATTAATGTAAATAGGGAGGTTAGATTCCTGTTTTTTCACACACACACACACACACACACACACACACAGACACACACACACACACACACACAGACACACACACTATAAGTTTTAAACAAACAATTTAATACAGTACACAGCAATGATGATTGTGAAGCTTGGCTGAGGTGGTGAAGTCAGGGGGAGAGATATTTCCCAGGGAATGCCTTACTGCTAAATGATGAACAAGCACTCGGCTGAGCCATCAAGGGTTAAAACACTGTTGTTAAGGTAGCCTCACACTGTACAAGGCAGCACAAATGGAGGGAAGGGAGACAGCATTGCAGCAGAGACATACACCTTGTGTGTGTGTGTGAGAGATGTGCATTGCTCCTTGCACAGCACAGCAAGCAGGAGGCAGGGCCAGCTCCAGCTTTTTTGCCATCCCAAGCAGCGAAAAAAGAAGAAAAAAAAAACCATGATTGGGCTGCTGCCGAAGTGCTGCCGAAGAGGAAGGGAGTGAGTGAAGGGCCCACCACCGAATTGCCGCTGCAGGCCCAGACGTTCCGCCCCAATAACGGGCAGAGTGCCACCCCTTTCTATTGGGCACCCCAAGCACATGCTTCCGTCGCTGGTGCCCGGAGCCGGCCTGGCAAGAAGATCCCAGAAGCAGCTCCAAGGCAGAGGACAGGAGCAGCACATAGTAGTGTGGGAAGGGACAGCTGAACTGCCGGCAATTGATAGCCTACTGGGCGGCTGCTGCACAGGGAACTTAGAGGAGCAGGGACCTGAGGAAGGGCTGCCCCACCAGCTTGCTCCAACGGGCTGCTCTTTCTGCAAGCAGTGGACAAAGCAGGCAGCTGCCAAACATTATAAGGGAGCATTGCACAACTTTAAATGAGCATGTTCTCTAATTGATCAGCAACGTAACAATGAAACGTTAACCGGGACTGATTTAAGTGAGGACTTATTGTAGTAGGAACTGATTCCAATTAGCAAAGGCATTCTGACAAGCTAATCACACTTTTACAAGATTTCAGCCTCAATCCTTATAGCCATTTTGCCAACTTCCCTTTTTACCTTATGTTGGTGTCTGAGAATATCATTTTATTATTAACGCCAGATCCCTTCCACTCACCATTTGCTCCATGAGCCACCCTTCCATTTTGAGGTTATTGTCCATATTCTTGCTATATATGCAAACTGTGCACTCAAAGTTCAAAAATGAGCAGAGCGTTTCCATGCCCTCTAAACAATAGCACCAGGACCATGCCAGCTTTGTCATTTAAGATTAGTATCATGTAAGCTTATCTACATGATATTTGCCACCCTCTAATCTACATTATTATGATGGGGCTAGGATCATGGGCATCCAGTTACGGTTTCATCTTGCTCCATATTCTTATTTTCATCCACCTAAATTACTAGCAAGAAATCCCCTTTTACTTTGAAAATTGGCCTTCGGAAAGGGGAGTTTGAAGATAACTGATGAAACTGTTTTTAAATAGAAGCAAATAAAAATGTACTATTTTCAAATTTTAACATTTTTCTAACTCTGTTTCTGCAAGTCACATATGAGTGACTGACTTTTAAAACCACAAACTTTACATATTGTTAATATTCCTGGAAAATTAGGGCAAAGCGAAATCATCGTTGAACAGGCAAAGTCTACTGAGGATCCCCATGCCAGCCAGAATGTCCACAGTTAATAGCAGGCATTGAAAAGAGACGAGTACATGTAGTGTAGTAGGGGCATATTTTGCATGCTTAGGAGAGGCATTAACTAAACCCCACCCAGTGAAGGCAGAGCCCCAATGACCCCAATTTCCTGGAAATCCAAACAAGCTGAAGAACACACCATACAATAATAATAATATTTTTTTTCTTTTTATGGCTAACAGATTGGCTACCATGAGCTGCTTCAGTACTAAAACATTGTGTCTAATATGATGGTTAATTCTTCAGATGCTAACATCACTTGGGCTCTCCTGGAAAGGTCTGAAAACTCACTGCTGATCTCACCCGTTAGGCTTGGGTTAAAATGCAAGAAGCCCAAAGCTTTCACTGTTCATGTATTGACATGTGGAGATTTTTGTTTAACTTCGTATTTATTCACTTTCTCTAGGAATACAAAGAATACTTTTCACTTTTATAGCACCTTTCATCCGAGGATCTCAAAGTGCCTGACTAACATGAATCAAAAAGTTGCAGCAACTTGAAACAAGAATGCTAAAAGGGGCATGATGTGTCAGAAATCACCAAGAACAGCATGTGCAACATGATCCTACAAAAACAAATACTGTAGATAATCCATTTCATTTCACGCTCATAGACACAAGGAAAACAACACTCAGTTAATATTTAGCAATATTACCATCTAGTAAGATTTTGGCTTACACAAACGGATTTTTTTGCTAATTGATAGCAAGGCCAATCAAGGAGAAAGAGAACAAACATGAAACAATGGGAGGCCATAGCTTAATGTAAATAGTAACGCCATGACTTTATCAGGTATTTTCTTGGAGATTACTTCTTTGCATTTTGTTGTGCTCTCCCTAGTAACAGTAGTATGGAGTTAATCTGAAAAGCGGAAAAATACATTGTTAGTGCATTTTTTCTTCTTTATGATATATAAATCAAACCTGAAAGGATTTTGATAAGTGTTTGGATTTTTTCTGATCATTTTTTAATTTGATCTTCCCTAATTTTGCTGCAGCACCTGCTGAGGGTTTCAAAGAAGCAGTTTAGAAGTTCTTTCAGCCCTAATTAAAGGGGTGTTGAATATTTTAAAATAAACATATTTCCTCCCCAGAAATTTTCAGGCATTCGAGTTAAAGAGGTATTTATGAAAAACCAGAAAGAAAGAATTTTAAACAGATTTAATAAAAAATCACTTCCCATCTCATTTTATGAGAGTTCAATTCCTTGGCTGTGATGTAAGGACTATCACAGGATTTAAAAGAGAACTAGATAAATTCATGGAGGTTAAGTCCATTAATGTCTATTAGCCAGGATGGGTAAGGAATGGTGTCCCTAGCCTCTGTTTGTCAGAGGGTGGAGACGGATGGCAAGAGAGAGATCACTTGATCATTACCTGTTAGGTTCACTCTCTCTGAGGCACCTGGCATTGGCCACTGTCGGTAGACAGGATACTGGGCTGGATGGACCTTTGGTCTGACCCCCTATGGCCGTGCCTATGTTCATAGTACTTACTATCAGTTTTCCAGTTACTTAAATAGTTTTGCAGCATAGACAAGGCCTAAATTCCTAAAATAAAAAACACGGCAAGGGGGAAAAATAGCCAAACTTTTTATTACACAAGACTTTCTGTCCTTTTACAACATAAACAAGCAAAACAGGACACAGACCTATTTTTCCCCTTTGCAAGAAATCTTTAAATGTGAGAGATTATTAACAAGATTAATTTTTGCAAAATCTCACAGGTGAAATAAATCTGTCCCCATTATTTCTTCAACTTTTGTTACTAAAATATTTTGGGCACATGTTGGTCACAATTCTGATCATGATTATGCTGATGTAAGTCTGGAGTATCTCCACTGACTTTACTGAGAATCCCTTGGATTTACACCGTTGCAACTGTCAGAATCTGGTCCAAAGCCTTGAGAGGTTTTACCTTTGAAATGAACCACTGAGCTTCCCTTAAAGTTACTAGACTTTTATTGTTTCAGAGCAAAAAAATATTTACTACTTCTTTACTTTGTCTCCAGCCAATTGATGCAAGAAGGAAACAGTTTGATTTAGCACTTGGTGAAATATATTGAAAGGTGCAATATCTTTTAATGCATTGAATGATGTCTGTCATTTAGTTTCCTTTTAGCTGCTCTCATTGTTTTGAAAATAAGTGCATGTAGAAACAAATAAGGTTACAAACAAGGTTTCTGCTGAAAATGTCTATTGATCTCTCATAAACTTCAGCAAAATAAAGTATAGACTTTGTATTTTTTTTCTCTGTGAGCACGTGAGAATTTTCAAATTTAAAAATAGTCCTTATTTCACAGTTTGGTAACGACATGTGGTATTCATTTAGCCTACTAATATTTGCTCGTGAACAATGATAAGAGAGATTTGATTTATCTGGAATAAAATTATTATTATTGTGTTTGTCACAGTTTTCATTTCAAATCAAATCACGCTCAATGGCCAATCATAGTCTCAGTATCTCACGCTTTATTAACACACACCTTGGTTGCTAGGCCACAGAAATGTAGAGAGAATGAAAGTGATGTACTTTGTCAATTCTGCACACCATCTTTGGGCCTAGTTCAGCCCTGGTGTAAGTAGGCTTAGCCCTCATTGGCTTCAATTGGAGTTACACCCACTTATATCCAGGATTAATGAGATCCATCCCTTGAGTATTCACAGGTGTTTCATTCCAGGGATTCACTTAGTTTTGTTCTATTTTATTATTAATTTTAAACTAAACTCTGGTTCTTTTGTTTTTTAAAGAAAAATGTAAAAGGGACTCAAGTATTTTTCACTCAAAATGATCATTCTGAAAACAAAAGCCATCTTACAAAACCAACTATTAATCAAAATGTTTCCATGAAATGGCTTTGTCAGTTCACTGTTTCAGTGCCAGGATGATGTTCCTAACTTTGTATGAACCACTCTATCACACCCTCATGAGTAAACACAGGCACTGCAAGTTCCACAAATGGATTTTTAAAATCCCTGAGAAAATTCACTTCAGCTACTTTCTAAAACTAAAACAAAGATTTTCCCCAAATTAACTTGGAATTTTGTTTTAATAATAATGAAAATACATGAGGAAATACCCAGATAATCCAAGATCGTCACTGTTTTTCTGACAACCCTATTGCCTTCTAGGCTATTTTCAGATCTAAGGTCTCTTACTCTCAATCCTCATCATGAATCACTAAGGTTCCTCTCTCACTGTAATATTGGCTGAAACTGAGGGACCGGGTAAGACAATTGCAGAAGGTTTGAGTCTGGAGTGTAGGTGGGCTAAAACCCCAGTACTATAGCATGGCTTGGGAAAATTATTAAATCAGGTCCAGTACTATATACACACTGCAAAAATTGGACCATGTGCTAAGCTGGAGGACCACTAGGTTGTAACTGAGGGCCCTCTACCCTCAACACAATAATTTTTAAAAGGGAACCAAGATGTGCACATCAGATTTCCCTAGGAACAGCAAACAGAACCACCTCACAAACAAGTTCCTGGTTGTTTAGGTGATTCAGGCTTGTTCCTGATCTCAGATAGGCCCTGACCATGCAAACACACGCACACGTCAACTCATGACTCTCTCACAATATTTGACATTGTTTCTTAAAGCCCCAGTTCTTGGAGGCAAGTGACTACTGGAGAATCTCAGTTTTTATTTTTCTAAAAGAAAGTTTCTTGCCATAATGATTGCAGAGAAAAGTCTGAAAACATGACCTCAGAGAAGCTGCAGGCTCAGAAACCAACCAAACAAAAAGAACCACACATTTTTTTTTACTTCATAATTTTGTAGCCAGTCTCATGATTTTGGGAAGCATGACTTATGATTTTTGAAAGCCCATAATTGATAATACTGCATTCTTAACTTTAACAGTGGAAGTATTTCCATTCATTCCCTACATTTCACTTCAATGGGATATAAGCCTGTGTAAATCTGCAAAGCTGTGGAGAGAACTGTTCACCTTGTCAGTGAGCTCACATGTTGAGAATGTGAAATTAACGGTTAACATTGTATAACAACAATAATAGCAGAATGTGCCATTTGCAGTCGTCAAATCTATGCCCCATCTATATTCCTCCAGTGCCAACATTATACATGATAAGCAGAGTCCATAGATTCCATATGTTACTTTTTTCTTAGCTAAATTAATAACATTATCTATAAAAACTACATCAAGTTTCTGTTATTAATAAGACCATAGATGAGCCTGAACAAGAATCTTGATCCAAACACCCCTAGACTCTGAAATGGGTATTCCTAACTGTCAGGGTGGTTAAACACTGGAATAAATTGCCTAGAGAGGCTGTGGAATCTCCATCTCTGGAGATATTTAAGAGTAGGTCAGGCCTGGTCTACACTACGCGTTTAAACCGAATTTAGCAGCGTTAAATCGCCCGTCCACACAACGAGGCCCTTTATATCGATATAAAGGGCTTTTTAAACTGGTTTCTGTACTCCTCCCCGATGAGAGGAGTAGCGCTGAAATCGGTATTACTATATCAGATTAGGGTTAGTGTGGCGCAAATCGATGGTATTGGCCTCCGGGCAGTATCCCATAATGCACCATTGTGACCGCTCTGGAAAGCAATCTGAACTTGGATGCACTGGCCAGGTAGACAGGAAAAGCCCCGCAAACTTTTGAATTGCATTTCCTGTTTGCCCAGCATGAAGCTCTGATCAGCAACAGGTGGCGATGCAGCCCACAATCCAAAAGAGCTCCGATCACTGGACCGACAGGAGTACTGGATCTGGATCACTGTATGCGGACACAAAATCTTTCTTACTCAGAGCTCCGTACAAGAAGACGGAAATGACAAGCACTTTGAAAAAATCTCCAGGCTGTGATAGGACAGAGGCCACCAGCAGGGACTCAGCCACAGTGCTGGCGTGACCAAGGCAATAACGGAAAGCAAAGAATCCAGGATGGATGCTCATGGAGGGAGGGAGGGGAGTTACTGAGACTTCCAGCTTATCCACAGTCCTGCAGTCTCCGAAAAGCAATAATGCCATCTCATTGTGAGCTCCCAATGCCTTGTAGCCGGTGCAAAAAACGATCCCAGTGGTTCCAGGGTATTATTGTCCTGGAAGTAATGACACCGCCACCCATGAAGAAAGGGAAAAAAAAATTTCTTGCCATTTTCAATGTCACCGTACGTCTTCTGCATCCGGCTACATGGTAGACGACAGGTGCTGCGGCGCTGAACAGCAGGCATCCCTCTCCCCTACCATTCTGATGGCAGACGATACAAAGAATGGCTGAAAACCGTCAATCAGTCCCCGGTGAGTGTCCTCGGCTAGGCCTCAGTGGGGCGGCTGCGGGCGCTGGGCTGGCCGTAAAAATGGGATATGAATGCTGGAAGACGGTACAGAAAGTGTTTGTACCGTCTTATCATATGCAGGCGGTCTGAGCTCCATCAGCCCCCTGTGTGTCTACAGAAAGATCTGTCTCCCTGGAACTATCATAGTGAGCGGGGAGGCTGTGTTCCTCTCCCCCTACCGCTTAAGTCTGCCTTGGACATCATAGCAGCAGAGGAGCTGCCTGCCCACTCTGATAGTATCCGCTAAAAAAGTCTAGTGTTTCTATTCTGCTTCTTTATTATTCTCCACAAATGAGGAACCATTGCCACGGTTTATCCCCAAAGGTGAGACGAAAGCAACGGTCGGGTTCCTTGCAGGGGCACCCCCTAGAAATGGATGCAGCTTATCATTTTGTGGATCTCTGGTGCTCTGTCCGGGGCGCTCGTCTCTTCGGCATCTCGTAGTAGACTGTCCCAGATTGCTCGCAGGACTGACTCTATTTTTACGACAGAAAAATATAGAAGGGAATGCCCGGGAGTCATTCCCATTTTGTCATGCACCCCCAGCTGACCTCAGTAGAGACTAGCCAGGCACCATGACAGCACAGATGGTACAAAATGATTGATAACCGTCTGACCAACTTTGTCGCAATTGAACAAGCGGGTGCAAAAAATGACTGATAACCATCATTCAATCGCCACATTTACAATGGGCAGACGGTGCATTGCATGGGGGGGATGCTAACCAGTCTCTGCACGTGCAAAGCAAATGAATCGCTGCTGCTGGTGATGCACTGCAAGTACCACCTCTGTCGCAGCATCCAGTCACACAGTGTACAGTGGACAAAAGCAAAACAAGGCTCCATGGTTGCCATCGTATGGCGTCTGCCCAGGGCAATGCCACGGGGAAAGGCGGCCCGAAAATGATTGTCTGCCTTGCTTTCATGGAGGAAGGAATGAGTGAAGACATTTACCCAGAATCACCCGCAACACTGTTTTTCCACCATCATGCATTGGGATCTCAACCCAGAATTCCAATGGGTGGGGGAGACTGCGGGAACTATGGGATAGCTACGGGATAGCTACCCACAGTGCAACGCTCCAGAAATCAATGTTAGCCTCGGTACATGGATGCACACCACCAAATTAATGTGCTTAGTGTGGCCACGCGCACTAGACTTTATACAATGTTTTACAAAACCGGTTTATGTAAAATTGGAATAATCCCGTAGTGTAGACATACCCTCAGATAAATGTCTATCAGGGATGGTCTAGACAGTATTTGGTCCTGCCATGATGGCAGAGGACTAGACTCGATGACCTCTCGAGGTCCATTCCAGTCCTAGAATCTATGAATAAATATCTGAAGGTCAAACAATTAGTCCCTATCCAGAACCCCATTCTGGATTCTGTCAAACATAGGGTGCTTTGAAATCTGGACCCAAACACAGATCAGATTTTTGCAATTAGGCCCTCTCTCTATAATGGGATTAACCAGAATCCAAACACCTCCAAAACTTGCGAAGGTAGGAGTCGAAAACCAGACTCAATTTTAAAAGAACTGGCTCGCCTCTAGTTTAGAATAAAAATAACCTGTCAATCAAGTACCAGGATAAGGGTGATCCTTCCTTTTGGGAATACCTAGCACTTTCTTTCCACCTTCCCTCCCACGTTACTTTCTTATTTGTGTCAAGCATAATGAATATCAGAGGAAATGGAACTGGCTGATTCTCCAGAATGACATCTAAATATTATGCTCAATATGGCAGACAGTAAAGCAAACAGAGACATTAACATCCTAAAAACTTTTCCATGTGAAGAACTAAAGACCAAAAATAAGACTAGTGGAATGATGGGTTCAGATGAGCAACATACAGTTTAAGGCCAGAAGGGACCATTATAACTTGTTTGACTTCATGTATATCACAGACCACCAATGCCCCCCAGGACCCACACACTAAACCCAACTGAAATTAGACCAAAGTATTACAGCCCACAGAAGACTAGACTATTATGTGCCACTGGCAGAAAACAGGAGGGCCTGAGCCACACTGGTGCCCAAGAATCATGCAATGGCATGGAAATTAAGTGATATACACCCAGATAATCCTGGCAAGTGACCTGCGCTCATGCTGCAGAAGGCAGCAAAAACCGCCCTAAGGTCACTGCCAATTTGACCGGAGGGAAAATTGCTACCCAACCGCACATATGATAAATAAAGATAACGCATTTCAAAATGCAGATTTTAGCAAACTCAGGAAGTTGGTAGGTAAGATCCCATGGGAAGCAAGTCTAAGGGGAAAAACAATTCAAGAGAGTTGGTGTTTTTCCAAAGAAACATTATTAAGGGCACAAGAGCAAACTATCTCACTCCATAGGAAAGATAGGAAGCATGCCAAGAGACCACCCTGGCTTTTCCAGAAAATCTTCAATAATCTGAAACTGAAAAAAAGAGTCCTACAAAAAGTGGAAACTAGGTCAAATTATGAAGGATGAAAATAAATAACACAAATAACATAACAAAATTAGAAAGGCAAAGGCACAAAATTAGACTAAACGAGCTAGAGACATAAAGGGTAACAACTGCGTTAGAAACAAGAGGAAGACCAAGGACAGGGTAAGCCTGTTACTCAATGGGGGAGGGGAACAATAACAGAAAATGTGGAACCGGCAAAAGTGCTCAATTATTTTTGTGTTTTGGTTTTCATCAAAAAGTTCGTAGCGACTGGCCATTTAACACAATGAACGCCAATGAAAATGAGGTAGGATCAGAGGCTAGAACAGAGAAAGAACAAGTTAAAAATTACTTAAGACAAGTTAGATGTCTTCATCTTAGAATACTCAAGGAGCTGACTGAGGAGATACCTGAGCCATTAGCGATTATCTTCAAAAAGTCATGGAAGACGGGAGAGATTCCAGAGGCCTGAAAAAGGGCAAATATAGTGCACATCTATAAAAAGGGAAATAAGGACAACCTGGGGAATTACAGACCAGTCATCTAAACTTCAGTACTGGGAAAGATAATGGAGCAAATAATTAAGCAATCAATTTGAAATACCTAGACAATAATAAAGTGATAAGTAACAGTCAGCATGGATTTGTCAAAAACAAATGTCAAACCAACCTAATAGCTCTCTTTGACAGGGTAACAAACCTTGTGGATAGGGTGGAAGCTGTAGATGTGGCATATCTTGACTTTAGTAAGGCTCTTGATACTGTCTCACATGACTTTCTCATAAACAAACTAGAGAAATACAACCTAGATGGAGTTACTATAAGGTGGGTGCATAAGTGGTTGGAAAATCATTCCCAGAGAGTAGTTATCAGTGGTTCACAGTCAAGCTGGAAGGGCATAACGAGTTGGATCCTGCAGGGATCAGTTCTATTCAATATCTTCATCAAAGATTTAGATAAAGGCATGAAGAGTACACTTATAAAGTTTGCAGACAACACCAAACTGGGAGGGGTAGCAAGTACTTTGGAGAATAGGATTAAAATTCAAAATGATCTGGACAAACTGGAGAAATGGTCAGAAGTAAATAGGATGAAATTCAACTAGGACAAATGCAAAGTACTCCACTTAGGAAGGAACAATCAGCTGCATACATACAAAATGGGAAATGACTGCCTAAGGAGGAGTACTGCAGAAAGAGATCTGGGGGGGTCATAAGTGCATCACAAATTAAATATGAGTGAACGGTACATCACTGCTGCAAAAAAAGTAGACATCATTCTGGGATGTATTAGCAGGAATATTGTAACCAGGACACAAGAAATAATTCTTCTGCTCTACTCCATGCTGATTAGACCTCAACTGGAGTAATGTGTCCAGTTCTGAGTGCCACATTTCAGGAAAGAAGTGGACAAATTGGAGAAAGTCCAAAGAAGAGCAACAAAAATGATTAAAGTTCTAGAAAACATGACCTATGAGAGAAGATTGAAAAAATTGGGGTTGTTTAGTCTGGAGAAGTGAAGACTGAGAGGAGATATGATAACAGTTTTCAAGTACATAAAAGGTTGTCACAAGGAGGAGAGGAAGAAATGTTCTACTTAACCTCCTAGGATAAGACAAGAAACAATGGACTTAAATTACAGCAAGGGTGGTTTAGGTTGGACATTAGGAGAAACTTCCTGTCAGGGTGGTTAAGCATTGGAATAAATTGCAAAGGGAGGCTGTCTGATCTGCTCTCAAAAAATCTCCAAAGACCTGTCAGGATGGTCTAGAAAATACTTAGTCCTTACCAGGAGTGCAGGGGACTGTACAAGATGACCTCTCAAGGTCCCTTCCAGTTTCTATGATGATCAGTTAAACCTGAGCATGTGACCAGGAACCAAAGTACATTTGCTAGATCTCACACAATGAAACAGCACTAAGAGTCCAAAGATGCAGCTCACCTATTTAAACAGCACATGCTATTTGGAAGTAAACAGAAACCAGAGAAAGTCTGACAGTAGAGAAAAAGAAAATGAATGTTTGCCTGCACATCAGAATCATCCAACACAGCCAGCTTCAACTAGGCATAATTAATCAATTTCACACACATTTATCAAATCAACTTTCCTTTTTATTCCCTTCACTTTGGAGTTGTCTAAATATCTATTTATGGTGACACTGTGAAGTCATACGAGAATGAAGCTGACAGTTATGTACCTCTTTTCTGCATTGTACTGAATTTGTCAACTTACACAGACCACTAGCTGCTCTATCAGGAGCAGGCAAACTTTTTGGCCTGAGGATCACATCAGGTTTCAAAAATTGTATGGCAGGTCAGTTAGAGGAGGGGGTTGTGGCCTGGCCCCTACCTCCTATCTGCCCCCACCCCCGGACTCCTGCTCCATCCAACCACCCCATTCCCTGATGGCCTCCTGGGACCTCTGCCCCATCCACATACTCCTGCTCCCTGTCCCCTGGACCCCCACTGTCCCATCCAACCCCTCCTCTCATTCCTGACGCCCCCCCCCGGGACCCCTGCCCCATCCAACCATCCCTTCTCCCTGTCCCCTAACTGTTCCCAGAACCCCTCCCTGACTGCCCCCCGCCACCCCATCTAACCTCCCCTCCTTCCTGACTGCTCCTCTGGGACCCCTGCCCCCATTCAACCCCCTGTTCCCCACCTGATCACTCCAACCCCTATCTACACCCCCACCCCCTGACCACCACCCTGAACTCCCCTGCCGTCTATCCAACGCCCCCATTCCCTGCCCCCTTACCGCACTGCCTGGAGCACTGGTGGCTGGCGGCGCTGGAGCCAGGCCGTGCCGCCACTGCCACCATGCAGCACAGAGCACTGGGTCAGGCCGGGCTCTGCAGCTGTGCTGCCCTAGGAGCTCACAGCCCTGGCGCCCAGAGCATTGCGCCAGCGGCACAGTGAACTGAGGCTGCAGGGGAGGGGGAACACCAGGGGAGGGGACACACCAGGGGAGGGGACGGGGGCTAGCTTCCTGGGCCAGGAGCTTGGGGGCTGAGCAGGAGGGTCCTGCAGGCCGGATGTGGCCCATGGGCCATAGTTTGCCCACCTCTGTGCTATATAGACTACCTGTTGGAATATAGATGAGTTCACTTCCATTTTTTTAAATGGTGCTTTCCCCTCTACCTTGATTCAATTACATTTGCTTAAGAATTACCCTACAGCATCAGGCCAATGGTATATCCTAGCTCCAACGCTGGCTGATACTAGATACTTCAGAGAAAAGTGCAAGAAATCTTATCCAGTATTAGAAAATGATGGAATAATCCTGACCATAGGAGAAGTTTCTTCCTAAACCCAACATTTAGTGATTGGTTTATGCGCTAAAGAATGAGGGTTTATGCCCCTAATTATTTTTAGCCTAAATAATGTAAATTCTAATGTTTCCATCCTCTATGCACCTGTAGAGTCTTCATTTTTGAAATCCATCTAAGCTCCTAGCCCCAATGATATCTTGGGACAGTGAGTTTCTCAGGTTGTGTACTACTTAAAAAAAATTCCTTTTATTAGTTTACGTTTGTTGCCTTTCAATTTGATTGAATAACCCCTTGTTCTTGTATTATATGAAAAGGTAAGTAGAAACATCCAGCTGGCCTTCTCTATACTAAGCAAAACTTTATACACCTCTATTGTGTTCCTGCTTATTCATCTCCTTTCTAAATTAAAAAGTTCTAATCTTTTCACTCTGTCCTTATATAATATCTTTTCATGCCTCTAATAACTTTCACCATCTATTACTGCTATATCTTTTTTGAGATTGAGAGACCTGAACAGAATACAGTATTCCAAATGAGCCATACCCTGAATTTACATAATGGCATCACAACATTTTCAGTACTATTTTTATCCCATTCTTTATACATCTTAACATTTTGTTTGCTTTTATAACTGCCAAGACACACTGAGCAGCGGTTTTCATTGAGCCGTGCATAAAAATATCCAGGTCTTTTCCCTGTGTGGTTATGGTTAATTTAGAATACAGCAATGTGTATGAATAGCTCAGATTATTTCTTTGCAATATTCGTTACCTTATATTTGTCAACAGTGAATTTCATTTGCCCCTGAACTGCCGGTTCCACCTGGCTTTTATATCTCTTTCTCAATCCCTCACAGACATCACTAACCTACATAATTGTGCGTAATCTGCAAATTTTGCCACTTCACTGCTCCCCCCATCTTTTCAATGGTGTTGCATCAGGGATGCCTTTGGCTCACAGTGAGCTAAATGATGTGCAGGATACAAGGCTTTGTTACACAGGAATTAGATTTAACACTCCTGAGGGATCTTGAGAAGTTAGGCCCTTTGGATGTGTCTCACATTAAAAATGTTTCTGTTTGGGTTGGCTGCTGTTTTCTAAAAATAAGAAAGTTGAAGATATGTTCCTGCCAAAGAGAACTGTGTTAGAATCCCACATAAGGCTCAAGGATTGTCCAGCTGTGATTTCTTTTTAAACAATTTCTTTAGTTTACATATATTCACTGAAGTTCTGTGGAACAGATTCACATGTAACTGAAGCTAGGTCTGGGAGGAACTTCAAGGTGCTAATCTGGACATACAGCATTGATTTAAATGGAATGTATGGAATAAATTTAGTTGCTCTGCCTTAATTCAATAAACATAATCAGTGTGTACAGACTTCTGTTATTTTTTTTTTGCATTAGTGTCACAGGAGCTTAGGATTTTAGCTACTGCAACTTTACAGTTCTACTTGAAAAACAGAAAAATATTTTTTTCCAAAGAAAAAGAATAAGCAGGTACATCATAAATCTTTCTGCAGTTTTAAGAACACATAATATGGCACATAAAAAATACAACAAATAAAATATTCCATATATTAAAATATGCTGTGATACATATGGACTAAAGGCATATAATATTTCATCATAAAAGTCAAAAGATAGTAGTGCCCAAGGGGGAATATGCTTTGGAGGTAGGTGAAAATTTATTAGTTTTAAATAGCTCTCTGCTTTAGTTAGTGTTAAAATTCATTCTCTCTTCCCCCGCTCCCCCACATAAGTACAAAAAACCTATGTCAAAGAATTTTTAAGGTTGTAGAGTCAAGCACTCACAAGTTAGGAAATGCTAGGATTAGGGCTGTCCATACAACCTTAACTTTGCTCCCTTGTGCATATGCATTACGGTACACTCTTAAATTACATACTCACATACTACTTTTTTCACAGGACAGTTTTCACACACAGCAGGAAATGGTTTCCTCGTGTTATTGGACTCCCTGTCACCTCACTGGGCATGATGGGTTTTGTTTGCCCTCCTGAGATGAGGTGGGCTTTGTTTTTTATAAAAGAGGCATGTTACTGCTGTTCAGTGGAACTGAAATTTTAGCTATATCTGTTAAGAAACAGGGCACTTAAGAATTAAAGTTAATTATTAGAAGGTGTTGGTTATTTTCTCTACCTTTACCTGCCTTTTGTACTTATTTTCTTGGTAACTTTGACGGTGTTGGTCCGGCGTGATACTGAGTGTTTAGATCTTCCCCCCCACCCTTTCCATGTGGTGTATGTGGAAGCTGGGCGAAAAGTACATCCCACTGACAAAAACAAGTGAAAAACCAAAGCCTGATTCCAGCCTGTTTGTGAACACACCAAATTTGGTATTTTAACTACAATGTTTTTGCTTCAGCAAAACTGCTTTATCTTTCAACAAAGCCCCTTATCTGTTCCCATTGGCAACCTTTATGAGGCCAAGGACCAAAAACGTGCTAAAACACAAAGGCTTTTGCCTATTACAAAAGGACAATAGGCATGTACCCTATGAAAGAACGAGCTCAGATCTCAAGAGATCAATACTATTGTTCCAATTATCACCCTTTTTCTATAGTAGGAACATTCTGTACATTACACTCAAATTTTCCTTTTCCCTGTAAATTAATTATAAACCATTCTTAGGGTTGGTTGCACTTTCCCCTATAATTCTCTCCGTGGTTTCTTTCTGCCTCCTGTTGCAACCACTACATTGGCTGGGGCGGTTCTAGGCATTTAGCCGCTCCAAGCACAGCAGCCATGCTGTCTTTGGCGGCGTGCCTGTGGGAGGTCCGCCAAAGCTGCGGGACTAGCAGAAGGCAGCGTGCCTGCCGCCCTCGTGGCAACTGGCAGAGTGCCCCCCATGGCTTGCTGCCCCAAGCACGTGCTTGGCGTGCTGGGGCCTGGAGCCGCCCCTGTACATTGGACACCTCCACCCCCTTTTGGCAATACTGGTGGCATCTGTTCTCCATACCAGCACTAGAGTATTTGCAAATACTTTGAGACTACATCCTTGATTACTACTTTAAAAAAGTTAAATTTCATAAACCAAGACACAGAGTGTTATACAGGTTAAAGAGTTTCCAGTTTGCATCTGGACAGAACATCTGCCTCCTTCCTTGGCCTGTCAAGCAATTAATTGTGCTGATAAACAATAAAATACCATTTATTTTAAATATTTTTGGATGTTTACATTTTCAAATATATTTATTTCAATTACAACATAGAATACAAAGTGTACAGTGCTCACTTTATTTTTAATTACAAATATTTGCACTGTAAAAAATTATTTCAATTTTCAATATTTTTCATACAAGTACTGTAGTGCAATCTCTTTATCATGAAAGTTGAACTTACAAATGTAGAATTATGTACAAAAAATCTGCATTCAAAAATAAAAATGTAAAACTTCAGAGCCTACAAGTCTACTCAGTCCTACTTCTTGGTCACCCAATCACTCAGACAAACAAAGTTGGTTACAATTTGCAGGAGATAATGCTGCCTGCGTCTTGTGTACAATGAAAGCAAAAGTTAAAGTGAGAACAGGCGTTCGCATGGCACTGTTGTAGCTGGCGTTGCAAGATATTTACATGCCAGATGCGCTAAAGATTCTTATGTTCCTTCATGCTTCAATCACCATTCCAGAAGACATGCTTCCATGCTGATGATGGTTTCTGGTTGCTAACGATCCAAAGCAGTGCAGACTGATGCTTTCATTTTCATCATCTGAGTCAGATGCCACCAGGAGAAGGTTCATTTTCTTTTTTGGTGGTTTGGGTTCTGTAGTTTCCGCATCAGTGTTGCTCTTTTAAGATGTCTATAAGCATGCTCCATACCTCGTCCCTCTCAGATTTTGGACAGCATTTTAGATTCTTAAACCTTGGGTTGAACACTGTAGCTATTTTTAGAAATCTCACATCAGTACCTTCTTTACGTTTTGTCATATCTGTTGTGAAAGTTAAAATGAACTTAAGATGAACATGTGCTGGGTCATCATCCGACACTGCTATAACATGACATATAAGCAGAATGTGGGTGAAACAAAGCAGAAGACATCTAATTCTCCCCCCAAGGAGTACAGTCACAAATTTAATTGACTTTTTTTTTTTTAAATGAGCATAGTCAGCATGGAAGCATGTCCTCTGGAATGGTGGCCAAAGCATGAAGGGAAGGTTTAGCATATCTGGCATGTAAATACCTTGCAATGCCGGCTACAAAAGTGCCATGCAAATCCCTGTTCTCACTTTCAGATGACATCGTAAATAAGAAGCAGGCAGCAGTATCTCCTGTCAATGTAAACAAACTTGTTTGTCTTAGCGACTGGCAGAATAAGAAGTAGGACTGAATGGACTTGTAGGCTCTAAAGTTTTACATTGTTTTGTTTTTGAGTGCAGTTAGGTAATCAAAAAAATCTGCATTTGTAAGTTACACTTTCATGATAAACAGATTGCACTTCAGTACTTGCCTGAGATGAATTAAAAAACCCTATTTCTTTTCTCATTTTTAAGTGCAAGTATTTGTAATAAAAATAATATAAAGTGAGCACTGTGCACTTTGTATTCTGTGTTGTAATTGAAATCAATACTGAAAATGTAGAAAAAATTCAAAAATATTTAATAAATTTCAATTGGTATTCTATTATAAGTGCAATTAATCGTAAATAATTTTTTTTAGTTAACTGCGTGAGTTAACTGCAATTAACTAACAGCCCTACTGCTTTCATTCTTCCCCTCATCAATTTTTATAACATTTCAAACTACTCTGATAATTTGTTTTTCCACTGGAGTAACCACAGTCCTATACCTACTAGCCTATTCTATGGCTTCTGAAATGGCCACCATTCAGCACTCTAACTGCAATGCATGGAGAGGAAACAGCCAATAAGTGAAGCTGTTATTGTTCCAGGCCTTAAGAGAATTCAACTGGTCAATCATGCTTAAAAGGAGTTTTTGTTTCATCTGGTACCATATATTTGTTAAAACTAGAAACATATAGACATACACACACAGATCCTATATCCATTATCGGCATATCATTCTAAGTCAGTAAATGGGTTTTTGTTAGTCTGAGCGTACGGAAAATCCATGTTACCCACATACAAACAAGACTGTAACATCTCCTGACGTTTAACAATGATCACTACCACTATCACTTAGGAACTTCCATAACCGAAAATGCTTTTTGTTTCAGGCATGCATAGAACCAACCATAGGCGCCGACTTCATGGATGCTCCAGGGCTGGAGCACCCATGGGGAAAAATTAGTGTGTGCTCTACACCGACCAGTAGCCAAGCTCCCCTTACTCCCCACCCCACCTCCTCCTCCTCCCTTGAGCGTGCCACATCCCCATTCCTCCAGCCTACCCCCCAGTGTTTCCTGCCCAGCTGCCGCCAAACAACTGTTTGCCAGCATTAGCACACTCTGGGAGATGGGGAAGGAGCGGGAACGTGGCGTGCTCGGGGAGGAGGCAGGGCCGGGGGGGTTGGGGAAGGAATTGGAATGAGGGCAGGAAAGGGGTAGGAAGAGGCATGGTCTCATGGAGGGGGTGGAGGCAAGGCTCAGTGGGGGGAGGGGGTTGAGCACTCACCTGAAAGAGGGGAAGTCGGCACCTATGCAACTAGCAACATAGTGTAGAAAGTTAATATAATGTATTAGCAGATGTGTATTTATGTTTACTCTTTCCTAAACTATGTAGATTGTACAATAGCCTAAAACCTGTAACCAAATTTAGGGACTGGAGGAACACAGTGAAGCTTTAATCTCTGACTTGATTTATAGTGCAGTTTAGTTACAGGCCTGAATTATGCCTTATATTAGATATCGCTGACTTGAAAGAAAAACAAATAGCTGCTTTACTTTAGAACATAACATCTGATGTCAATGGGAGCTTTGAATGTACAAGGTATGCAGGATCAGGACCTAACATGGGATCCCTTACTGCTTTTGATCTGTGAGACTTATCTGATTTTTTTAAAAATAAGCTGGTCCTTAATACTGTCAAAAGTCAAAGATTCTTGCATTTCAAAACCTCACCTCTCCCGCCAAGCAGATGGATAGTGATTTTGTCATTTTGGAAGACAATCATTTTCCTTAGTTTTGTAGTTAATATCTGACAGAAAATCTATGATGCTAAGATTGCACCATACTTACCAGTCAGACAAAAATCAAAAGGGAGAAAGAAGAGACCTTGGGGACTCCACTGGCTGGATGGCATTTAAAGTTACACGTGTTCAAAACCCTTTTAAAATATCACTGATGTTTGCTTATTCATTCACCTGCTTCTTGCTCTGTGTCACTGAATGTTAAGTGACTAAGACTGGAAGGATTCATGTCTATTGCTTTAATTACTAGTTCAAGTGGTCGTAACTCACGGTCTGGCTTTGAAAAGCAACACCTGCCTCTCAGGGTCTTTTTTCTTTTTCAGACCACATGAAATGTGTGTGTGCTCTGTGGATCTTATTTGCATCGCTCTACAGTGCAGATCATATTGCTTTGTGTCTGGATTCTAAGACACTGGGTGAGGGCTGAAAAACCCATCTCTCTTCTGTGAATAATATATATATATATGATATGACATCCTGGATGCATCTATTATACTGACTTAACTGTTGTTTATATTACGCTATTGTGATAGTACGTCACACAATGGGTTTCTCTATTTTGCATCCTTCAGCTATTTCTGAGCTGTTTCTGATTCAGACCAGAAGAAATAAGCAATTTTGGCTGCAATATGCTCCCCTCCACCCACATAAATGGAGGACTGCTTATTTCTGACACTCCTTTCTTGTGTGATTTTCAGGTTACCACCTAAGGAGCTTTAAATATATTATATACGTTACAGTTATTATTCTATCTTTCTGTGACTTATGATCCTGTTGATTACGACCTGAAGTTACGTTTAGGCTTTTTGGCGTTATTCTGTATTTTAAAAGCAATCAATAAAAAAAGTTTAATATTTCTTGTTTTGAAACTAAATAAAATGTATCAATATATCAAAAATACAATTTTTTGACTTATAAATACCATTATATTTTGGAGTTGATGACATCTCCTGAATTAATATGATATATTGGTAAGGATTACATTAGAGCCGGATACATCTGAAGGCATATGGAAAAGACTTTTCTGCACTACAGTCTAGTAAACTGACATTGCTTTAGCAGGATGTGTGATGCAGAGTCAATCCATTTCTCGTTCAAGGATGTTAATGGAACACTTAGAAGGAGTCCGTTGAGTATCTGTCCTTACCAGACTAAACCCAAAATATCAGAGGGAAGCAAGCTGGGAAACCTCTGAAACTGGACACAGTGTTTTGTCACCATGAGAGTCCTGCTGGGTTTGAAAGATGAACACATAAGGATTAGATACTAAATCACTGTTTATAGTTTAAATGTAGAGCACATGATCAGTCATCCTTTAAAGTGGAAAAACATTGTTTTAAAGTACATTATCTAATTTTAAAATTTAGATTTATAATAAAATTTTGTTTATTTCTCTGTTAATCGTTCAACCAAAAGGCACTTTCCCATGCTCTGAAGGCCCTTGCAACAATTGAAAATTACATTAATATTTTTTAAAAAACCAATAAATATCATATACTAATATAGTGGACTGCTCATCCCTCCATGAATCAGATGAATAAACTTGTCCGGCCAAAACAACATATTATACAGTTAGATAGATAATGCCAATATTACATTGTGTTGATTTGTTGCATTTTTTAACTAATTTGTCTTTTGCATGAGGTGTCCTGACTGAGGTGCTGACCAGCTGTGGTCAGGAAAGAGCTCAACACTTTTTGCAGTGGTAGGGATGTTAACCCTCCCTGTGTCCTGGTTAAATTTCAATTGGGGGTAATTACATTCTGTTTCCTGAAAAATCCCATTATAGTTTATAATAAAAGTGATATTCTTCACTTCTTGTCCTAAACAGTGGTGTAGCATCTCTCTGCAGTTACAGAGCTACCATATTTCAACTTCCATGTGGCTAAGTCTGAATGGTGGATAAATGATTCAGTGCCAAACATTGCAAGCATAGTGTACACAAAACTCCCACTGACTTCCACAGGAGCTACATGTTTATCAGGAATACAGGATCAGGTCCATACAATTCTTCTGTGTGAAATGTAGAAAACAAGGACTTATGTTTTTGTAATCTACCGAAGGGCCTAATAAGGGTCTAGAAATTTAACAAAAGCACATTTTAGCTGAATGGGAAGGAAAATGGTTTGGATGATCTAGTGAGGTTTTTTCCATCTATAACTCCTGCGATTTAAAATGCTATTGGTCTAAAATGATCACGGTAGATTAAAAAGTTATGAAGACTTCATTTTGGCACTGAGAAGAATGGAAGACATTAAAATGCAATGGGCATTATTTCCTACCTTCTACCATGCTATATGCTCTGAGAAGAGGGGGAAGCTCAGACCTTTGCCACATATTTAAAATAACTTACCTGTACAGAATACATTAAAAGTGTAACAAAAATATTTTGACAAATTAGGGACATTTCACATCTACCATAATGGAAGGAATCATAGAAATATAGGGCTGGAAAGGACTTCAAGAGGCTCGTGTAATCCGTCACCCTGCAGTGAGGCAGGATTAAGTACACCTAGACCATCCCTGGCAGGCATGCGTCTAACCTGTTCTTAAAAGCTTCCAAGGACAGGGATTCCATAGCCCCCCCAAACTGCCTGTTCCAATGCTTAACTATCCTTATAGTTAGAAATGCTTTCCTACTATCTAACCTAAATCTCCCTTGCTGCAAACTAAACTACTTACTTACTGCCCTACCTTTGGTGGACAAGGAGAATAATTGGTCACCATCCTCTTTATAACAGTCCTTTACACATTTGTTATCATATCTCCCCCTTAGCCTTCTCTTCTCTAGACTAAATATGCAAATTCCTCAACCTTGCCTCATAAATTATGTTTTTAAAACATCTTATTTTTGTGGTTCTTCTCTGGAGTTTCTCCAATTTGCCCACATCTTCCTTAAAGTGTGGTCACAGTACTCCCAGTACCTTTTCTATAATTTTATCTTGCTTTATTTTTCAGCGTCCAGAAATCAGCTGTGTGCTACCAGCAAACCAGGTGGCTGTTGCTTGCATAAATAAATACAAATAAAAATATAATGGCTTAATTAGGCTAGACAAACGAAAAAAGGAAAGAAAGCTAAAAGCTAGATGGGAAGTGTGCATGTGTAACGCCCGTAATGTCTGTCCCCAAATACTTTACCTTCCACTGAGACTTAACCACCTATAGGGTGCAATGTGGTAGTTGTATAATATTTTGATATAACCACCACCAACCTTTCAAACAAAAGGTGCTTCTGCTAATACTTACTTCATCTTTTAATAAGGTTCTCTGTAAACCAATACTTCTGATTAAGGAGAGAGATGATATTTATCAGAAGTAGTATGTCTGTGAACTGGTAAAATAAACTGATTTGGCGCTGATAGTCTACATTTATCTATCTAAAAAGATTCCAGGAATGTCATTCAGAAGCCTAAAATGGCTGCTGAGTACTGTGAAGCAATGGAGGCAGCTACAAGCTCTTTTTGGTCAGAATATCAGCAGGTTGAATCATCACTGGGTTATGTGGTCTGTTACCATCCAGTTTTTAAGAACACAGCCATTCTGACTTCAAAATTACACCTGCACAGCCATACTAAGGCATGTGTCTATACCATGCCAAGAATCCTAAGCCAGTGTGATGTCAGAGGTAATTCAGCCAGTCACCATTCTTACTCTACGGCTAATTTGCATGCATCAAACTTAACTGGTTGTGAGGGAGACCACACAGATGGTGGATTTCTTGGCTCAAATACCACACCTGTGTGCCCAACTGCCACCTGCAAAAATCAACACAAATCAACACAACCACTCACAACCAGCATACATAAGAACCCCAAACAGACACTGCTCTTCACTGAAGCATACACCTATTCACCACCTACATAAATTAACACAAATCTCCCAGCACAATGCTCCCCGACACAAATCAACACAACCACACAAATCAACACAACCAGCATACACAATAATTCCAAATACAACTAGTTCTTCATTGTAAACAATCCCTCCTCTTCTGCTACCCTTACAAATCAATGCAACTCACCCAGCCAATACAACCCACACACAAATCACCATAGCCACCCACACAACCACCCCGTACATCACCCTCATGCCTAGAATGTCTATGGAGTCAGTGTGAAGAGATGGAAACAGCTACAGGTATGGCTGAGAGCCATTTTTCTTTAGCATATCACCAGGTTCAAACAGCACTAAGATTCGTGGTCTGCTACTGTCCAATTTTTAAGTTCTCAGTCATTTTCCACATGACTTTACAAATTACACCTGCATGACAGCATGGGCTTTCAGCTACTAGCCTAGAATATATTACTGACATTAATTCTTCAATGTGTGCAGACTATTTAGATTAACCTGAGAATGCTCCCTGTTTATCATTGTATCATGAGCTAAATGAACCTGACAGATCATGTCCTTATAGAAAAATAACTCTGAGGCCAAAAGCCAAGGACTTTTAGCACACAACAGTTATTATTGAGTTAACAGGACATTTGCCTATTTCTTAAGCATAAATCCCTATGCTCTGTCTACTGCCCTTGGAATCCCTGGATTTATCTGTGCAACGACTCTTTGTGGCCTGTCAGGGCATGACTCATATAGCCAGCTGTCTCTGCTGATAGGTTTGCTGTCTCTTGCAAGGTCCAATGTAGCAGTACTTTAGCCCTCTAGCCAAGTCACACTTCAGTCCTACCTCTTCCACGGTATTAAGGTTCATAAGAAATCAGAAAAAAAAAAATTCCTCAAAACCATGGTATGATGACCCTGAAGTGCTTGTCTTCAATCAGGATTTCAACCAATCTCCCAGTGACTGGTCATCCCTTCTGCCAGGAGACGAGGCTAGGCTACCTTATCCTCAGTTTCCGTCTGCAACCAGGCTTCTCTCACAGCATGAGAAGCCGAGTTCTGATCTCCTTCCTGGTCAGCCTTGAACTGGAATAAATTTCGTCCTTTTAACTCCCCTCCTCCGGCCTGACATCTCCTGCAGGTACAGCGGGGCATGGCCAACTGGGTCCAAAGGCTCTAATTAGCCCTCTGCTTCCCAGTGTTAGGTGTTTCTGCCAATCGCAGTCCCTAACAAACATGACTGCCTCAACTTCTGCCTCCTTCCGCTACCTCATTCCAGTCTTCTCAATAAACCCTATATCCCAGACTGCTACTTAGCCATTGGGGAAGACTTAAGCTCCCTAATCTAATTAAATACAATCCTTTTTACATAAAAGTGAAGTCAGTACAAACTAAAATTTCATATCCTGTCTTGTTTATACTGTTTTATATACCATACACTGACATGTAAGTATAATATATGTATTTCAATTGATTTATAATTATATGGTAAAAATAAGAACGTAAGCAATTTGTCAGTGATACTGTATTGTCACACTTTTGTATTTTTATGTCTGATTTTGTAAGCAGGCAGTTTTTAAGTGAGGTTAACCTTGAGGGTATGCAAGACAAATGAGACTCCTTAGAGGGGTATAGTACTCTGGAAAGGTTGAGAGCCCCTGGTGTAGGGGATTTCTCAAAGTATGTCTACATGGCAATAAAACACTTGCGACTGGTCCAAGTCAGCTGAATCGGGCTCCTGGGGCTTGGGCTGCTAGACTATAAAATTGCAGTTTAGATGTTTGGGTTTGAGCTTGGGCTGGAGCCCAGGCTCTGGGACCACATGAGGAGAAGGGTAGGAGCAGCTTTAACTATGAGAACCGGCATTCCTGTGCTTAAACCATGCAAGACAATTCCATTTCAGTCTAAAATTCTCTTCACAAATTATGAGAATTGCAGCAGCAAGTTGACTTGTTATATTTTAATATTATTGTTCAACTATTCAAACCAAATAATAAGAGGTCATTGAGATATGAATAGGTTAGTGCACGGCCATTTTATTATGTACACAAGCAGAGACAAGAGACATTTTTCCACAGCACTTCTTAACAAAAAAGTACACTTTTTAAAGAAAATGCTTTCAGTTCAACATTTTTTCTGCCTTTTCAGCAGTTAACATAGGATCCACAGGAAATATACATGCACTCACTTGTTTTGGTCTCTGTGGAATACTATATATTTAGCTATGAGGGTGCATATTGGCAGCTATTCTGAGGTGGCTGAAGTGGTTTTTGGAACTTGCCCTGTATCCAAACTCGCTGCATTTTCACTTTTTTCTTCCGGTTGACTTGTAATCGTCGATCAACGAGATTCTGCACTTCAACTAACCCAGCCAGGGTAAACATGTTGTGGACCTCATCTGTTCCCCAAATGAGAAGTAGAATTACTATAATTAAAAAAAACCAAACTGATACAGCCAGTTAAAGAAATGTACCAATTTAACACACATACTGTAGTTCATCAGAAATGGAATCAGCTCTGCTTTGTAATCTGATAACCCAGAGCTAGAACAGTCCATGAGAAATCCTTCTATAAAAGAGACAATCTTTGTGGCATTATGGAGTTGTAATATAGTATAAAATCTCACATTTGGGGTCCAGAACATATTGCTCATAGTATATAACAACCTTTCTTCAGGGTTCCAAGTTACACTGGATTTGAGGAAGGCAAATATACAACATTTTGATCATTCTGGATATGTCTGCACTGCAACAAAAAACTTGCAGCACCAAGTCTCAGAGCCTGGGTCAACTAACTAGGGCTCAGCGCCTTGGGGAGCAGGGCTAAAAATTGCACTGTAGACATTTGGGCTCAGATTGGAGCGTGGGCTCTGACAATCCCCTCAAGCCTGAGTCAGATGACGGGCCAGCCACAGCCGTGCTGCAGGTCTTATTGCAGTGCAGATGTACCCCTTGGTTTCCACAGTAAAGTATAGAAACTATTGTATAAAACTACCTTTAACATCTTCTGTGGTGAGTCCCAACTGCTAATGCCAATGTCATTCTCTATCACTGCACAACCTCAGCTAAGTGATGTCTTCTATTGATAAGCAGGTGCTACTGATCTGTCTGGGCACCCCCTTTCAGTCACCGCCTGGACTGCTGGGTAGGGAATGTAAGCCTTTGTGTCCACGATCCCAGAATGTTTTAAGCCCAGGGAGCCTGAATGGAGTCCAGTCACTGCCCCAAGGCAGGCTATCTGGGTGTGTCTACACTGCACGCCCCTTTCCTCATACATACTTGCATAGTACCCCCAGCACAAGTAACAACAGCAGCGAAGCCAGTGAGGACCAGTACAGGCAAGTGGAGAAAAGACACTCCTGAAGGTGTAGTTATGTATACTCTCTACTCACCCAAGCCCTGCCTCTCCAGCTACACTGCCATTTTGAGCAATGTGATATCCCACTGTTGGAGCCTTTCCACTCTGCAGGAAGACACTCCATCAGCGGAGAAAGACTCTAGCGGGAAAGGAGGCAGGGGAAAGGCTCCACCAGCTCCCCGCTGCTGGAACCTTTGCCCTCTGCCAGAGTCTCTTCCATGAGGTGAGGAAAGGTTCTGGCAGGGGGGAGGCAGCAGCGAAAGGCACCACCGCCATGAAAGGCTCCAGCAGCATGGAAAGGCTTTGCCAGTTCCCCGCTACTGGAGCTTTCCCCACAGTAGAGAAAGACTTCAGAAGGGAGGAAAAGCTCTGACAGAACCGTTTTCCACTGCCTCCCTCCTGCCAGAGCCTTTCCTTGCTGCAGTGAAGGGCTCCGACAGCAAGGAGTTTTCCTGCTGCCTTCTCTCTGCCACAGCCTTTCATTGAGACTCGTAGCTACACACTGCAGTGTGGATGCAGCTTGCTTTTTGCTGAAGCAGGTTTCTACATGCCACAGGCAGTGCTGTGTAGTGTAGATGAAGCCTCAGAGCACAGACCTGCTGCCTAGCACCCAATCCTGTAAACTCCACCTTAAAGGTTTGAAGCTTCTGATTAAAGTTTAACTCCCTCAAGGGCACACAGCAGTTGTGAAGCAGTTAACACAAACACACACTTTGCACAAAGTCTAACACGTTAATACTCTTTTATACTTAATCACATAGAAACCAAGAGAGTACAGCTCATACAAAACAAAGACCACCACAAACCCTGCCGCAATTTCCTTCTCACTACAGGGCACTCTTTGCGCTGGGGTTAGAGCAGTGGTTCTCAAAGTTTTGTACTGCTGACCCCTTTCATACAGCAAGCCTCTGAATGTGACTCTCCCTTATAAATTAAAAAAACTTTTTAATATATTTAACACCATTATAAATACTGGAGGCAAAGCAGGGTTTGGAGTGGAGGCTGACAGCTCGTGACCCCACATGTAATAACCTCGCGACCCTCTGAGGGGTCCTGACCCTCAGTCTGAGGACCCCTGGGTTACAGTCCCTTGGGTTGTCCAGAGTCCTTGGGGCCATCTGGGCTCAGATAAGTGGGCAGAGCTCCACTGCCCCTATGAGGCTGCTACATGCTGGATGACTTTGCTCCCTCCTATCTCATGCTTTATTTTCCTATCTAGACCTCTCTGTTCCTGTGTGGCTTGCTATTTAAATCCCCTGCCCCTCCCACTTCTTTTGTTCTGTCCTTTATGTAACTTTTCACTCCTCCTACCTCCAAGAGGTGAAGCTAAAACCGGTTTTCTAAGGATACAGCTGCTTTTTAGAATAGCCTCTGTGTAGTCGAAGTGCCATCATTAACATTAAATATTCCCCGGTGTTACTCTCATGTGTGTACTTGCTACAGGACCTGTCAGCAATGGTGGATCCACATACATACAGGCACTCATGACCCAGCAGTTTTTAATAACACAAATTCACCATTGCAACCAGATTTCATAAGCTGTACAAATGGAGCCAGAATTTACCACAGTAGGCACTCCCCATTTTCTGCTAAGAATCAAGAGATCCCATGGCATGTTAGGGTTCCCCCACCCCCATAGCTAATATCTGAATCCCTCCTACTCACTTCCCCAGTCTCTTATTACAAAGATGTCAGGCCAGACCCTTGGCTCCAGCTGTACTGCACACAGTGCAGGCCAGGGAGGTATAGGCAGCATAAAACTCCCCTTTGTGTTCCCCAAATCCTTGGCTGCTGTGCCAGGTTTTGTTCATTGCTAACAGCCCTAAGAGGCCAACAGTCATTCACAGAGCCATGGGTGATTCTACTCAAGCCAGAGATACCTGCCAGAGACAGTCAGGATCTGCCAGAAGTAAAGCACCAGCACATGCTCTCCAGTCCATTATTCGGCCCAGCATGTTTACTTCAAGTATAAAAGATATTTCTTTCACAGTAGGAAGGATCTTTAAGAAAGCATTAGAGGTGAGACTCTTCAGAGTAAAATTCCAAATGTAGTAAAATTCCAGTAAAACTTGAATGTCCCCAGACCTGTGGGAGGGGGAAGACCCACACACTGAGACTGCTCTATGTATGGGTCATGGGAACACAATCAGCTCCTAAGAACCACCGTTTAGCTGCTTAATGGTATTTCTTTAAGACATCTGATTTCGGATCTCATGCCCTTGTTAATCCGGGGCTACCACCATGCAAGTCAGAGCTAAAACCTGTGTAAAATTGCAGATGCTATCAAAAGTAGATCGAAGGTTGTGACCCATAAACCCCTCAGTGCTAACTCACAACGGAGTTACAGGAATATTCTGATTGTGGTATGTACATTCTCATTCACCAAAGAATATCTTGTGAGGTCTTAAACGAAAGCCAGGGTTATGCTGGTCATTAATATTGTTGTACAAGATCTGTACAAATACTATGTAAGGAGTTCTGTATGCATACTGAAATATATTCCTCAAATCTGTATTAAGGCAGAGTTCACAAATAGGTTTCTGTCAGAGCAAGGATGTTTATTCACCTGTCTCTGTTGGTCTGCGTGCAAATTAAGCACGATAAGTTAACACAAAGGGAAGTCATTTACAAAGTCAGAGGGGAGATATGAAGTCAGCAGGAAGACAGTGTACCACGGTGGGGATTGGCCGGACTCTGGGAGGTACAAGCAATGAACTTTAGGGAATATAAAATGAAGACAAGGAAGACACCTTTTATCCTACACCTAGGAAGTCATCGAGCAGTGCTATTGCATTCATGAAAATGGATCACAACCAGGCTAGGCTGAAGCACCGCAAAGGACATCTGGATGAGACAAACTTATTTAGATTTGAGATTAGCCTATTAAATTTAGTCTCTGTGGATTATATTATGATTTTGTTTTATATAACCCATCTGTTTCCATTATACTTACTCACTACCTCTTAAATTTCAATTGCTGATAAAAAACTTATTATTGTTTTCACAATAAATAAATCTCAGTGCTGTGGTATTGTACAAGGAGATGATCCTGAGTTGAATCATTCAAGCTGGTGTGCACACTGTTCCTTGGGGACAGCAGGTCTGGTGTTACTATCGGTGTTCAGTGGATAAGGCGTTGAACACAACAGGGGAATGCTTCAAAGGGGATCAAGGACTCGTGTGCACCTATGGTTAACCTGCAAGGCAAAGTAAGGGCTGGCAAAGCCCAAAGGAGATTGTTTGGGTGGTTAACAGACTGGAGGTGTCAGGGAACTGAGAGTTAAACACAAGCAGTTCTCCTTCTTACTGGAAGCAGGAAGGTAACGAGGTACCCCAAGAATTATCATAAAGGTACCTAATTAGTTAAAACTGCTAATCTCCAGTAGGAAACTCCTCCCAGTATAGACCTACTTCTTGCTAAAATTGATGAACCCAGTCCTAGGAATTTAAAAAGAAGAAAATGGAAAAAAATGGACTATATACTTTTTACTGGTTCCATAAAAACAATTGTGTGCTCCAGTATAACCCTCTATATAATCTGATATAGCGACAGAAATAAAGCAATGATGCTAGTGCAGAGGAAACTTATTTATAAAGGGTAAAGAGGCACTCAAACTAATGTTACATTAAAATAGTTGAAGTATGATAACTTAAGCTTCAATGACACAGCTGAGGAAGGGAATCAAAGTCTGATGCTGGAAAAGAAAAAATCTTCCACAAAAATGAGCTTCATGTTTTTGAAAAATGGAGAGTTAAAGGGGTATGAAAATTACTTACATAGCTTTTTAAGTGGCTTTGTACCCCATGTCATCTAAAGAGACACTCAGAACTTTTCTATAAAACTGAAATTTGTTTTACCTTCTGTAAAGAAATAAACTCTGGTACCGTCTCCTCGTACATAAAAATTCTCTGACAAACAGTGGCCTAAAAGATAAAAATTGTGAATAGAATGACTGTGCTATCCCTTTAAAAGATATGCAAAGTGAAAAATAAATACTAAACAAACATCTCTTAGGAAATACCTTTTTTAAAACGAAGCTGAGATGTATCGTATCTTCCGTAGTCTCGAAATAACAACATCCCTCCAGGTTTCAATAATTTGGCCAGTCTACTTACAACTCCTTGCATCCTTAGAAAATAAAATGACACACTGGTGTAACTCCAAACGTAGCTTTTCTCTTGCCACTGGGTTCAACATGTTGTTTTTGAAGTGTCAGTGAGAAGGGACTGTCTTCAATCACGTAAAAATGTCAGACACTAACAAACAGCTTCAGAAGGAAGAACAATTTTTTTTTTTTTTTTACAAAGATGCAAAGGCACAAAAATGCAAAAGGAACTTTTATTGAATAATATAAAATGGTGGGAGAGGGAATGAGTCCTTTCCTCCTCTTTAGCAAAATATCAAGAATGGATTAAAGTAAGATTCTTGAGATCCAATCCCTCAAGATCAAAGGAAGCCTGGCTCTTCCGTGAGTTATAAGTAAAGCAGCAGGCAGTTGTGTGGCATAAAGCTGAATGAACAGCCAGCTACCAAGGTAGGATGGGTTGGGCTACCTGCCAGGATAGGGTGGATCGGGCTGTCTCTTTGATCTTCCTGCCAAAAGACTCTGGAGCAGGAGGCAGACAAGAAGCTCTCTCTCTCTCTAATCCAGCTATCTATCTATGTATTTATACCATACACACAACAGTGGACGACGAGTGTCTATCCTAGTGGAATAAAAGGAAGAGTTTGAGATCTGTCAATGGAGGGGAATTTGGCAGGAGAAACTTGTCTGAAGATACTGGCAGGAAGCAGAGACAAGAAAAGTCTAGCATCCTCTAAAGCCCTGAAATTTTGGTGAACCTGGGTCTTGTCTAGCATTAATCTACCCTTACCTAAGATCACCGAACCATTTGCATTTACTGTAGGAGTAAATGTCACGCTCATGAAAAGGCTCTTTGTTCTATTTCCCATTTCTTTGGCCAGTTTACCTTGACCTGGTTGGGTGCTAAGTGGGGGAGGAGCGAGTATGCTGCACCCTGAAAAGAGCTGTTGTGAGATACATCCTCCTCTAATACAAGATATGAGCACACAGGCACTGCACTTCCAAGGGGTGTCTCTGAAGTACAGTGTCTCCTGGGCTCCTCCCCCAGCTCACACACTGGCTCATGCTTAAGGCTATCCCTAGAAGCACAATCTAGCAAGAGAGCAGAAGCCCAGTTTTGCACACACTGACTTTGAAGGTGCTGCATCAGGCCTTAACTAAGCAGAAAAGGAGAATTATGAGCTAAGAGAAACCATTCAAAAAGGAAAACATGCACTTCTAAAGGAAATCCTGTGCTTAAATTCAGAAATAGAGGAAGACAAACATTTAAAGGGCCTCTGTTTTGTTCATACACAAAATTTGCACGTTTTTGCCCAAGCAAAAAAGGGGTAGCTGCAGGTACAAATGTGCGTAAGAGTTCTCAGAGCAAACAGGCAGGCACAGAATTAGAAACGCCGTACGTGAAAATGTGTGTTCTGTGCACTCACATGGGGATATTGACAAATTCCACACGCACATGAAGCATGAACCCTTTGAAAATTTGGCACAGTATAAATACCACATGGCATAAAGGAACGTTAATGGCTTCCCAATTATCTTGTTTTTGAGAACAACATAATTTCAAAACGGGGGCTGCTAGCTGAAAAGAAGAGTGTTGCTTTATAAAGTAAAAGAACAGCAACTGTCAAAACGAGAACATAATGGCTAATAACAAAGGTGCTGAATGAGAATGTATAATCCCAGAACCTTACATTTCCCAGGCACCCAAGTGTTACTTATTTAAGACTCTGCATTATCAGTCTCTTCGTTTTCCTTGTCATTTCTTATATTTCAAGCTGTTAGACAATTGTTGTAAAAATCAACAAGGGTCTAGATTACAATTTTTTTATGCAACCACTTTATGTCTAGGGGATATTGTAATGAAGAAAGTATATTTGAGTACTTAAACTTTTGGCGACTGGATTATACTGCATAGGAATCTACACATAGAAATCTATATGCATTTACACATATAAATGCCCATGTAGCATTCATTTGGCTAATCTTGGTGGTGGGGGAGGGGAATTGTATTCTTAACGGTCACTGGGAAAAACACTCTCAGAAATTTTGTCTGTGAGTATTTTATCATTTCTCCCATGGACAAAAGGTGTGATAAAAATATATTTTGCCTGGTATCCTCCCCACTGCATTGCTGCACTTACACACATTTCAATCTACTGTCTGAATTGTGTTTGGAATCTGCACCCAGGCTTAGCAAAACACTCTTCTGCACATGACTCATATGCTCATCTTTGCACAAACAGGAAGGAGAGATATGCTTTCTGGGAAATATCGTCTTTCTGCAAAAGCTAATGATTAATAACTCAGCCATTCAGGCAAGAAAACAGTCCTCAAATGTAAAACTGACTCAGGTGAGTACTGTTCTAACGTCTGCTGAGCATGGATGGCCATATTTAATGCAGTTCTTAAAACAATACACTTACCATTACATGTGCAATATGCATTTCCTTTTGTACAGTCTGGTTAAAGGAGCAGTTGAATAGTAAGCGTGAATAATATATACCCTTTTGTATTTTTCCCCATGAGAAAGAATATTCTTTCAAAATTTGTCAGTGTTAGCTGGTTCTTTAGATATTGAGAGTTGCTTCAGTAATAAAGCAAATAGCTCTCAACCCAATATAGTGCAAATTAGATTAATTTGCCTAATCCAAATAAGCCAGGTCCTCTTAAGTGATCTTCTTCATAAGAGGCCAATATGTATGCAGTTGTCTGCAACTAATGAATTGCAGCCTGGGTCTTTATCAATATGTTGTAAGATGCTAAATCACGGATATTTGTTTTTGATCACCAAGAATAATTTCCCTCTGGGAGACTAGTAGCCTGTTTCTTAATTTGTAACTTTCTTGAAGCACTGTCACTTTTAATAGGTATACGTCTTTCAAGAAGAAGTTCATTTCATTTTGATGGTGACAGGAGGCTCACTAATGAAGTAGTTTGACCAGCTTCTCTCTCAGATTCCGAAAAGGCAAAAGTGGCATTTAAAATGTCCTGCATTATACATAATGTAGCTTACTAAATAATAAATTCAAGATTCATCATCTCACTTTGATATTCTTGAAAACCACTAGTGATAAAAGAGCTTTAAACACATTTGCTTTGCCCTTTAGTCTTCATTTACCTGTCAGGATGAATGGCAGAGAGCACAAAGACAAGGAGAATGACATCCTGGATCTCATCTGGAAAAGGGTAGGGTAAGGAATCATCACACACATCATGAACAAAGGCAGAACACCAGGCTGCATTGTAGGACAAGTGTGACTATAATGATTAAGTTTAAGAGAAACAGAGAGAGAATAGTAGTAGTTAGTCAATTTACCATGACTCAAGAAATGTTTTTTCAATTATTCAGTTTTGTAAAATATTTCTCATAAAGCTGATTCTGTTCTGGGATCTTGCTCAGGACAAGAGACAGGCCCACTGGCGGCATTCACTCCTCTCTCTGCAGGGAAGGACTTTGTTCTTTGGAGTATTAAAAACTTCAGTTTAAAGTTGTCAAAACCATTGTGCTCCCTTTCACAAGAATGGCCTCCTTGCAGCTTTCTGAATGACAGGCTCATGGGGTACATCATACTTTCTAAAGTGAACACTTGAAATACCTTTACTAGCTCCACTGCTCCTGACGCAAAATCACAGCAGTACAGAAAGGCTCCAGGAGTATTGCTATGAACACAAAACAAACATCAATTAAAGAAATTCTATTGTACTAACCACATCAGCTCTTTGGGGTGCTCCATACGTTTGATCAAAATCTCTTTCACTGGTCTCAGCAACATGCTTTATATTGTCCAGCACTAACCACACAGGTCAGAGCTGTAGGAATATCTGCCAACAGTTCGTGGGGTGGGAATTGGGAGGGTGGACACCAAGCTAGGAAGAGAGTGTAAGTGGAAAGCAAGAGAAGGAAGACGACTGGACGGAGTCACAGCCATCAAATACTTGTGACGATACCCAGGAGCTGCATTGCATCAATATGCAATAATGGGTCACACTTTCACTCTGCAATCATTTTGTGGGTTTCTGCAACTCCACTCTGAGATTTTCTGGCACTGGTCTGTGCATGTAATTTAATTAGCAACATGAAAAATATTTATTTCAGCTTCAACGGAGGAAATTACTTAACAGTTATTAACTGTTCTGAAGACGTTTGTGTTCCCAGGTGTCATTTGTGCTGGCTGTGATCAGATTATGTGGTTTTGATTGTTTCCTTCCATTACCCTGGGCCTTTTTTCATCAAAATACATGTCGGTTTCCTGTAGTGCTAGCTTCCCTTCCCCTCACATTCACTGCAAAGCCAGTTGCAAATTTTCCTCACATTAAAACATCAGATGTCAGGAACCCAGGACAGGATTTTTTCAACTCTTGAACAATCAGTGTAAATGAGGGCAAGTCAAGCAGCAGACCCACTAATTAAGGAACAGGATTAGCGCTCAGAAAAACCATTTCTCCTAAAGTGCTGGAGATTTTGGAAAGGAAGTCTCACCAAAGAGAAAATGTGTCCCTGTGCCCAGCAGATTCTGCTGTATACCCAGCTCAGCAGACCATATCTCTAAGGGGGCTGAGCAGAAGAACGCTCTTGGACCAAGAGCAGCCGATCTTGATCTCACTACTGAGCAAAACCCTCATCAGCCCTGTGAATGCTTAAGAGCTGTATTCAGGCAACCAGTGGAATTACAGGTCCCAGACTGGATGTGAGATCTTGTGGAACCTGAAACCCCTAGCATGATTGAGGGTAAGCAGCTGGGGTTTTGACTCACCAAGGTGTATAAACAGCTGTTCTCTTCTCGTGAAGTGGGACGTGAACTACATGAAAAGCCTCTGTCAAACAACAGGGATAGTTCTGGTCTGGAGAGTTATTTCACGGCCAGCATGTCTGGACCCTAGTCTGAGGCATGGCCAGGCAGCTCTGCACAGTGTGCACTACCCACAGGCACTGCCACCGCAGCTCCCACTTGCCATGAACTGCGGCCAATGGGTGCTGAGGAGCCAGTGCTGGGGGCAGGGGCAGTAAGCGGAGTTTCTTTGATTGCCCCTGCATCTAGGGGCCGGAGGGAAACGCCAGCCACTTCCGGGAGCAGTGCAGAGCCTGGGCAGGCAGGGAGACTGCCTTAGCCCCACTGCACCACCGCCTGGACTTTTAACGGCCCGGTCAGTGGTGCTGACCGGAGCCAACAGGGTCCCTTTTCGACCAGGCATTCCGGTCAAAAACCATATGCCTGGCAACTCTAAGCACTAACTGTGTCAAGCACCATTCCTTTTTATTTTTAATTTTGGAACTTAAAAAAAAAAAATTAAAAATATTCCACAGAAAGGGGAAGGTTTTCTTTCTAGCACAGTGTGAATCTACATTGTATTACTATTCTTTTGTGCAAACAAAAGGCAATTTTACATTGCCAAATACAGTGTGAATTGTACTTGGATACAAGATGTGCCTTCCAGTAGATAAGAGATGTTTCCATCAATTCAAATATGAAATCAATGCATATTCTTAACTGCAATGTATTCTTAACTGCATTCAGACTTCAGTTACACCTCTGTGTTTTAAATGCTAAATACTATGTAGTTAACGCACCTATCTGGTCACATGCAGGATTTGCATACCAACTGAGATCACTGAGTAAAATACTGATTAATAGGAAGACTCTTAATTCAAATAAGTTTTGCAGTACAAATTATGCTTCCTGTATAATGCACGCTAGTTTGAGTTTTTCCCCATATACATACCTAATAATGTCTTTTCTCCCACAGAACACCACTTTCTGTTGTTTTTATTGATAATACAGGTTTCTCCTTTCACAATGTAATCTGACGTTCAGGGGAGACAGATTGTTTTGGGGTTAAGGCCTGGTAGTTTGGAGACTGGATTCTTTTGCTAACTGCAACACACTTCCTGTGTGACTTTGGCACACCACTTGGGTGTGCCAACATAGCAGCTGGAAAGGTGCTTCCCAGTGTGGATGGGCAGACACACACCAGCTCTGCTCTAGCCACAAGCAGTATGGTGACAGCTCGAGCTACTCTGGTATGTACCCAGGGGTCTGCCGGTTTATATTCGGGAAGCTAGTCTAAGCCACTACCTGTCCCACCGTGGCCACACTGCTATTTTTACCATGCATCTAGAGCAGAGCTGGTGTGTGTGTATGTCTGCTTGGGCTAGGAAGCATGCTCTCAGCAGCCCTGAATCTCTCTGTATGTGAATTTCCTCATCTGTGAAATGGACACAATAATGCTTGTACCACAGGAATGCTGTGGCTAACAAATGTCTGTGAAGTGGACTGAAGTCACTACAAAAGTGCAATTTATTAGCATTGGGCTGCAGAACAACAATTAGTGTGTTGCACACAAGTTTCAGAGATGACAGCAGAAAAGAGTCTGACTCTTCCCCTGATGTGTGGACATCGTTTCCAGTGAAAACTAAGAACATGCACAGAAAGGAGAACATTCTCTCACAACACTTCCTTCTGAAGACAAAAGCTATGTGGATGGGATGGAGGGTTCAAGGGATTAAGTAATGCAACATGGAACTTTGGATCTCTGTGTCATTAAAACTTGAGCTGCTTTAATCGAGAATATGGACCAAATTCAGAAGTGACATAAGGGGTCAAAGATAACACTCATAACTTCTTGCCAATGTGGTAATATACACCATCATTTCTGTCACCTCTGAATTTGGAACCAGAAGTTGATACTATCTGATGGCTGTTCAGTGCTGAACTCGAATTAATATGCAAATTAGACACAATTAACTCAGGCCTTAACAGAGACTGGGAATGGCTGGGTCATTATACTAATTGAATCTATTTCCCTATGTTAAGTTCTCCTCACACCTTCTATGGTCATTTTAATTATCACTTCAAAAGTTTTTTTTTCCCCTGCTGACGATAGCTCATCTCAATTGATTAGACTCTTCCTGTTGGCATGCATACTTCCATCTTTTCATGTTCTCTGTATGTATAAATATCTCCTGTCTGTGTGTTCCATTCTGTGCATCTGAAGAAGTGAGCTGTAGCTCACGAAAGCTAATGCTGAAATAAATTTATTAGTCTCTAAGGTGCCACAAGTACTCTTGTTCTTTTTGCGGATATAGACTAACATGGCTGCTACTCTGAAACCTGTATGACAAATGTTGGTGGTCTCAGTCCGGTGCCACTGGACTGGTGTAAACACCCAAACTAACACAAGCGACAGACACTTTTGTTAGTAGTTGTCATGAATGAGCCTGAAGACTGACCTACCACCTCAACAACCAATGTTTTCCCTTCTAAATCAAAGCCAAATAACTCGCTCAGCACCATGGGGAACAACTTGCTTGGCTACTGCCACATCGTCCCTGTTCTGTGGGTAACCAAAAGACTCTGGCGTCTAGCACTGTCAATCCAGCACTTCTCATAGCATAAGACTAGCTTAAAACTTTTTTTTTCATTCATGTTGGGCTTGTATTTGGGGGGAATGACATTGCTTACCATATAACTTTCAAAATAGGAAAAGCACTATTTCCAGCACCACAACCAACCTGGAATTAAAGCAGAAACAAAAATTTAACTAAACCATCAAATAAAGCCTGTATCCCAAATTAATGGAAACAATTACAGTGGTTAAAGAAGTAAAAAAGGGGTAAATGGCTTTGCTGCTCCTTACACCGCAACTCTCAGAAGCACTGACTCTTCCGCTATACTTATGGACCAGGATCAGGTCCTACATTCTCTCCCATGCCCAGAAAAGATTCTTCTCTCAAGGGCAACCGCACAGGAAATTGTCATTTTCTTGTACAATTTTGCTATTTTGTCACACAGCATTGTATTAGACAGAACAAAATATTTTAAACGAGGATTTTCAGATAGGCCTAAGGGAATTAGAAGTATAAATCCAAGTGACTTTCACTGGGAACTGAGCATCTAAATTTTCTTAGGTCTCTCTGAAAATTTCAGGCACAAGGCAAAAGTAGTGTTGTGAACTCTGAATAGTTGTTACCTTGATAAATATTAAGCAACCATTATATTTGAAGCCATCATTTGGAGTTGTAAATTATGTGTTAAATGTCTGCAGTAAAATACCTCTAGTATTCTGTAAGTAGCACCACTGCCAGGGAAGGATTCTTGCTTCACAGTTTCTTGTTCACAGTTCTTAACATGTTTGTTCTCAGTAACAGGTTCTGCTTGGTTTTTGTTGTATGAGTGTCCTTGCACAGAAGTTAAGCCATCCACCAAATGGTTCTGGCAATAATCTTTGCCTTCTTCAAACATTCCAGGAAAGCCCACATTTGTGCAACCGTTTGTAGCATTCAGTTTTACAGGATAAGAAGATTTTTCCTCTTTATTCATCTGATCTTTCCTTCCTTTTGGAAGAATTTCTGGAAACTCCAGAAATAGCCAATTACGATCCTTGAAAAAGTTATTCTTATGAGTCTTGTAAAATTCATTCCAGTATTTACTAGCTTCTCTTTCATATTTGTCTGGAACAAAAAAAAAAAAAAAAGAAAAAAGAGTACTTAATTGTCATAATAAAACAATATGAAATTTAAAAATGAAACTAGATAATAGCAGAGATAAAGGTTAAGAAATTTGATGCTCTCTACACGGTGTTGTTTAAATCACATATCAAGTATTATGGCCCAGTCCTTTCACCTGTGTACAAGGAAAACTACTACTGGAGTTAAAAAGGATTTTACCTGCATAAAGACTATAAGAACAGACTTTCTACATCTTTCATTTTATTTTTGTTCAGTCATGCACAAGGAGAATGTCACCAAAATGCACAATAACCTGCTTACTCAAGTTTTATTTCATATAAACCAACTCTTAATACTTCCATTTTTATAAATAAGAGATATATTTAATTTATATTAACTAACTATAGGGAAAGATATATGAGCCCCTAGAAATGAGTTTGCAAAATCCATGTGTACAGCTATATTACAGACAAAATTATTGCATGCAAAATTACCAAGTAAATATTAGAACATTAGGATAAAATATTAGTTAGGAGGCCAAAAATAAAACATCCCTGGTGTAAGCTGATGCAACTGCACAAAATTTGGTCCCATGGCTCTAATATTGCCCCATCCAAAAATCCATAAGCAATATTATAAAAGAATCTAAATACCTACTGATTTGTAATACACAAATTTGCAAAGCTGCTTTCATCTACTGTAACAGCTCACGTATACCTATACACACAAACACACGCACCTGTAAATTGTTCAGGAAATAATGAAGCCATAAGCCAAATTATACAAGCAATGCATCACTTTAGTTAAGCTTTCTCTGCTCTTTGAAATTAATACTCTATCATGACTTATGAATTTATATGAACAACTGCAAATGTTTTGATAACTGCAATTCTCTTTTTAAATATATGCTATTAGAAATCCACTCCTTCAGAGCCATTATTCACTGATCGGTATTATTGCATGTGGCCAATAACAGCCCATACTCTTTTAACCATACTACTGATGTGCTATAGAAAATTATAACGTGCAGGAGCAACAGGAATGCTTGCTTACTCTGCAAACCCTTTAAAGAGATCTGCTAAAAACTGGCCCTTTGTGTTCAACAAATCTGATTTCTCCGTCAATTTATTTAATATCTAGTACATGATTTAACAACTATTCCATACAATATATACATACAGGGTCACTAGTTCTATATCACATTTCTCCTGTCATTTTCCTTTGTATCTTAAAACAAAATTGCCTACAATCACTCCAATTTTTCAAAGTTCAATAAAGCTGAGAACAGCCATTAGAGATGTGTGGATTAGGAGACGTAGTCAGATGTGCCAATGGGGTGACAGAATACTGTGTAGTAGAGATCTGCATAATTCTTTATTAAAGGGCAAGACCCAGTCCCGCTCAGTAACGGTGCAAAGTTGTTTTACACTGCAAGTACAGAGTTAATTGACGTAATACATACTGGATTTCAAAAGTCTATGTCACATTTGTATAGATACTTGATGATAAAAATGCAAAACCAAGCCTCCTTCTCAAAAGAGTCTTAAATTACTTTCATCTCTTTGTTAGATTCACAATTTTTCCTAAATGTCTGATCAAAACACAATTTAAAAACCTTGCATTTAACTTCCCTGTAAGATTTCTAGATTTGATAGCTTGTTTAATACAGGAGCACAATGCTTAAAATTAAAGCCTTTAAAAGTCAGGTTCAGTAGTAACACTAGTTTGTTGGGCAGTCTTTTTTTCTTTTTTAAACATCCATCCTTCACTGCATTGTGTTATTGCCAATTAGTTTTCTTATCAATATGACAGAACCCATCATTATTAAATTAACTCATTCAACAATTTCTTTATAAATTGATCAGAAAAGAATGTATTACTCATCAAATTCTACCTACAATGCTCCTGCGCGACTGTCTCTCTTTGTGGTTCAGACGCAGAGACAGGTAATGCAGTTTCCAATGCAACTAAATTATTAACTTTCCTTTCTTAATCTCTGAAAATTTCATAAGTAAGAAATGTCAGTCAGCCTAGCTCTTGGGTCATGGTTGTTATTGCCTTCTGTTTATTTTATTAAGCTGCCCAATTGTAGCACTTTCCAAAACCTGGGAAGGTACACAGCTCAATGGTGCACTGAGCTTCTGAAACTAGGATCCTGCAGAAACTGGTTACTTTGCCTCATTTTTTAATGGACTCTTTTGTGCAGTTGCTCTGCCACAGCCTGTAGCCCTTCTTGAGAAGAAGCTGAACATGCTAATAAGCAAACCAAATACTCCAAAGTGGTATCATCAGTCCATTCAGTTTTGCATTTCCTGGTTGTACTGAGGCTTGTCACAGCTATTTTATTTTAGTGATATTACAGTATTGTGGGAAACTCTTTTTTTTTTTCTTACTGCAGTGTCCAAGGCACCAAAATACCTGTTCATTAGCTTCAGTCTAGTTCATTGTTAATACGGTATAAATAGGCCAAAATGTGATGCCACTTGCAGAACCAAGCTGGAGTTTTTGGTAAAATATTACTGTCAATGCTCGTCTAATTCAAGTTTTAAACAGAGCGACATTCACAGAAAATGTCCTTGGATTCTTACATTTCTTGGCAATAAGCAAACGCATGCTCATTTTATTTCTAGCAAGCGCAAACTAAATTATAATTGACTTCAGATGATGAGTAAGAATGTCACATCAACCACATGTGTACACAGTTAAGTTTTCAACCAGGGGCTCATTTTCACAGGTTTTCAATAAATAGATGAAAATATTAAATGTGAAGTTTAAAAGATAAACATTATTTCTGTGAATTTAGATAAAGAATGAGAGAATGAAGATAATGTAAAAGAGCAGGATGACAGTAAGGCCCTAGAATAGAGACATTTTTCAGTCTGGTGTGCAGAGAATCACTCCCATTAACCATGATGGGAAAGCATGCCCTATTCTCAAGGTATTATGCGACAAAGAAATAAGTGTCAGAAAAAAAGCCTCAATCACAAGGTATTAAAAGGGATGAAGAGCACATTACAGAAGAAGTATTCACAGGTAATTCAAACACACTCCAGTATAATGACACAGTCTAGTTTGACAAAGTTCAAGACCTGCAACCCCCATTGTTACCTTAATGCACACAAAAATAACTGCTTTCTGAATATCCTTCTAATAATAGAAAGATTATTGGCCTCCAAGATTAATGCAGCAACAGATTTAATGCCCCAGTTCTGGGAACGTACAAAAACCTAACAGAACAAACCCAGGAGTCTGGATTTCTTGTACATGTAGACCTCCCTCCAATTGCCCCAATCAACGCTATCTATTTCACTATACTGCTGATTTTTTTCATTAAAATATGCAGTGTAATCTGCCTTACTCTCCTCTTGCATGCCAATGGTTCAGAAACTCTGCGGTATCTGCATATGTGCAGAGGAGTGCTGGTTTTCAATTATGGGTAATAGAATCATTCAGAATATGAATTCAGTGAGACCCAACTATGAGTAGAAATTCCACTTTGATGATGCCACCAGTGTGTATGTGTCACACTCTTCCCTACAGACAGGGCAAAGCCCTGAAAATTTTAATTCCTTTACTCCCCTAATTCACCATCCTTCTGAAAGAAGGAGTACATAGCCAGCCAAGGAAATCCCTTAGTTCACAGGAGTCACCTTTGAATGATATAAGAAAACACCCTCTGCCCAGCACAATGAGCACAATGTCTCTAAAGCATTTCTAGCTCAAGCTGCCTAGGGCATAAAGTTGGGACCAGAAATCCATCTCAGATCTCCTGAGAGACAGCACTATGCACATCCACTAGCCCACAATGCTGATCTGCAACCAAATTAAAAAGCAAATGTGAAAATTTTACATGAGAACTTTAGATTTCATCACCCCCAATGACTGCAAATTCACTCCCTTTCCCTATGGTGACAGCATAAGCAACAATGGGGGCTTTAATTTGAAGCATTGTAAAGGTCAGGATTCACAACTCTGAAAATCGCAATTTGCAGATTTCATCATATTAGGCTGAGACCTATTGACCTGGAGAAAGGGAAAATACTTTAAAAGGATAATTGAACAGCTAGGTAAAGGTGAATGATTTTGGACAAGTTTGTCGTGGTTAATAAGACAAAGGCAAAATGAGCAAAAAGTGGATTTAATCAAGGAAAAAATATTAATTAAAAAAAGAGCATTCTTGGAGCATTAGAACTTCTTAGGAATTATGTAAAAGCAGCGAAGAGTCTTGGTGGCACCTTATAGACTAACAGACGTTTTGGAGCATGAGCTTTTGCGAGTGAATACCCACTTCGTCACATGCATCCGACGAAGTGGGGATTCACCCACGAAAGCTCATGCACCAAAATGTCTGTTAAGTCTATAAGGTGCCACAAGACTTTTTGCTGCTTTTACAGATCCAGACTAACATGGCTACTCTCTGATACTTAGGAATTACGGGCTCATTACCTTGATCTTCTGGTTGAACCCGCACAAGACAGTTCTCTGTTGCTTTTTCTCTGGCTCTTTCTTCTTCCTCTTGTGACCACTGCATGTGGTCCCTGCAAAAAGACAGTTGCAGAACATGTTTTTAAAATGATTTCTCCATAGCCTTTTGGGGGGACTGTTCGCAAATTAACTACATTGTATGTTCCAGTGTCATATAAATACATTCTGGTGCAAGATAATTCTTTCAGCTGGTCCTGATGCAATCTGGAGCTCCTACAGTTCTGATCTTTAGTTCTTTTGCTTTGTTCTGCGTTCCAGCAGCCTCTGTGCTGACAGCTAACATAATATCCTCTCCTAACTGTACACCCTACTAGCTGATTATTTGATTGACTGTGTAGCATGTTGTCTTTTTGTTGCTCTCTCTGTGAGACTTTCTATAGCTATCCCTTTGCTCGATGATTTATTCTCACATTGGCAATGGTAGAAATTGTAGTGCTGCTTTCTTTATATTTTTGTAATTTAAAAAAAGGAACTCTTGCTAGCTTGCATTTATCAATGTTGTCTTGTTCTTGTATAAAGATGATTCATTACGTTGGAGCGATATATTGTATATTACATTCCAACAAAAACGATGTGTCACCTTAACTTTTCCTCCCTCAGTTTATAGTCATACAGTTTTGTATCCTGGCGAGCTGAAGTCCTACAGAACTGTACTTTTTAGAAACAACAATTTAATACAAGAATATATTCATTGGGTTTGTGAAAGACGTTTGCAATTTCCGTGTATACTTATGGATTACAAAAACATAGATACACCATCCAAAAGGATGGTGCTATAAAGCAACTAATAGCCAAGCATGAATAACCAGACAAGAATAAAGATTCAGATCTCCTGGCCAATTAATAACTTGCAAATGTCAACTAGACTAGAGTTAATGAATACTGGAGCCAATGCCCTACCATTGCACTATGCTTACGTCTCCAAAACACACTTTGATTTTTTGCAATGTGAGCAAATTCCCAGGAATGATGCAGGTTCAAACCTGGAAGTTTGTAGGCGTTAAAAAAAAAAAAAATCTAAGCTTGTGTGTGTTACAGATAATGATGAATCACTAGTGACATAAATCTCAACCAGAAGAATGATTAAACACAGACTTCGAACTGCAAATAAGGCAAAATAATCAGCATTTTGTTTTCATCCCTGGGTTTAGCATGCACCTTGCAAGTTAATTCTGTTTATTTTGAATGTCACATTAGATGCATACTTGACTGAGTCTAGGCAGACCTATTACCGCAGATTCTGATCCAAAGAATCCAATTGTTACTAATGTTTATCATGTGGAGGACCAAAGGTCATCTAGGTAGGAAACTAGCCGCTCCTGAGACAGGGAACACATTTCTATCCAGAAATTCTTACAGCCTATATGGAAGAAGGAAGAGCAAGCAGTTTCTGAAAACAGGCGAGGTATGCTGCAATACTTTGTGGTTCCAGAACACGTTATTATGCTTGTGTAAAATGGTTCACCCTGATCATTTAACAGATTCATGTCATAGCTTAAATGAAATAAAATAAGGACCTGATCCTGACAAGTGCTGAACTCCAGCAATTCCTATTCACTCTAATGTAGCTCTCAGATCAGGCCCTAAGGACCTGCTAAACTCCCATTTACTTTGACATAAGCAGGATTGGGATCTAACTTGTTTTCTTTAACTCCTTTCTAAGATTGTTTTCAAACTGTAAGCTTATGGGGGGAAAACCTTCAGCTTCCTCTCTGTTTGGAAAGCTCCTAGTACATTTTGGGTACTGCCACAATATAAATAATCATCTCAAATACAGTAAGTCCTCACTTAACATTGTAGTTATGTTCCTGAAAAATGCAACTTTATGCAAAACTATGTTAAGCGAATCCAATTTCCCCATAAGAATTAATGTAAACGGGGAGGGTTAGGTTCTCCAGGGAAATTTTTTTTGCCAGACAAAAGACATTATATACATATACATATACGGTAAAAGTTTTAAATAATTTTAAACAAACGGTTTAATATTGTACACAGCAATGAATGATTGTGAAGCTGGTGGAGTAAGAGGGTGGAATATTTCCCAGGAAATGCTTTGCTGCTAAATGATCAACTAGCACTAGGCTGAGCCCTCAAGGGTTAATACACTGTTGTTAATGTAGCCTCACACTCTACAAGGCAGCATGGACTGAGGCAGAGGGAGGGAACACAACAAACGAATGGCAGTAGCTGCAAACACTTCCCTGAAAAAAACTGAACATGATGATAAGCCCAGACTACCCAGCTGTAGTGCACCACTCCCTCCTCCTGCTAGCACATCCACATGCACAGCTGCATAGGTGCTGACTTTCCAAAGTGCTAAGGGATGCATGCCTGAGTGAGACAGAGAAATGTGCACTGCCGCCTCTTTAAGTACGCTGACTCCACTTAAAGGATGTTGCCCTTTTAAGCAGATCAGCCAGTTCAGACAGGAAGCAACTGCTTCCAGCAAGCTCCCTCCGTTCTGTTCCTGAGCCCCGTCCCCCTCCTCTGCTTTGTGGAGAGGGAATATGGAGCAGGGGGACATCCTGATATCAGCATCCCTCTCCTCCCATTCCCCAGCAAGCAAGAAGCTCTGGGAAGCAGCTCCAAGGCAGAGGGCTGGTCAGGAGCAGCATCGCAGTGGGGTGGGGAGGGCCATCTGAATTGTTGCTGGGCAGCTGCTAAACCACATACCTTACAGGGAATTTAGGGAAGATGATGGGGGTGGGGCTAGTGGCCCCCCCCCCGGTTCTACTTCACACAAGGAGAGGCTGCTCTTCCAGAGAATCCTGCAAGCAGTGGACAAAGCAGGCAGCTGCCAAACGACATTATACAGGAGCGTTGCACACCTTTAAATGAGCTTGTTCCCTAACAGATCAGCAACCTAACAATGAAACAATGTGACCAGACAACGTTAAGTGAGGAGTTACTGCACACACTAGCAATAAAGGTTAATTTTAGTTTGCACATTAAACTTGAACAGGGGCAAGTTCTTCTGCTTTAAAATGACTGTACATGATCTTTGAGCATATTACTAACCAGGCTACATTTATTTTCAAACAAGGTCAAGTATCATTCAAGACTACCCCCGGTTAAATTATTCCAGAAATCAGCAGTTTCAGACGTGTTTTTCACAATAGAAAAGAAAATTCCTACGTTATGAAGAAGGGGACGTGAGCTGAAATGAGGAGCAAGGGGAAAGGAATATATCAGGCCCATTATTGAATGTGAAACATAGAAACTAAAAAATATAAAAAGCTTTCTGATAGTTAAACAGCATGTTCACATGGGATATGGCAAACAGACATTGATGCCGGCAGCATTACACAGGGAGGTCTCCGCATAAAGATGATCAGAGGCTAAGACGTGGACAAGCCTGCTGTCATTAACAGTTATACATTTTTTCTCTCTCTCAGCTGCATGCTTGCTTTAACAAATATTTGTCATGGGCAAAGCAAGGAAAATCCCACCCATGTCTGATTTTGCTGTGTTTCTCTTAAAGTCAATGATGTAATAGAGCATGTTCCACACCCATTTGCAAAATGTGATGTCCTTATGCCACAGTCTGGACACTGAGGTTTAGGACTGATGGTAGGTAAAGATACAGAGTGTGACCATTACTCTATGGCATCAATGTGAACTATGGAGGACAGGAAAAGCAAATATCAGAACAATGGACTAGGTGACATCCTGGAACATCAGTACAATTTTACTGTTCCGAGGTAATTCTCCCATGCTCTTATAAAGCCAGACATTTCCTATGCACTAAGAACTAAATTCTGCTCTCAGTGACATGGGTGTAACTTATAGTGACTGCAGCGGGAGTTATATATATGTAACTGAGAACAAAATTTGGTATTAAGTGTAAATAGAAACTTTGTCATACAAGCAACGAATAATGTTTGCAGTCCCCTAATAAAATGGGGGACAAGAATCCCTCTGCTGACATTAACCGAAATCAGTGCTCAAACATGCAACTGGCTGCTCAATTCACAACCATACATGGGCATCTCGTTCTGTGTTTTGAGGTTGTTGGTTTTTTAAATAAATTTAATTCACCTAGTTTGCCCAGTCTGCTGGTCACAAGATGCAGAGGAAGATAAGAGATGCACATGATATAAGTAATAACTAAAAAATCAGATCTGGAGTCCTGAAGAAAGCCAGCCAGACAGACGTGTATCACAGAGGGGAAAGGAACCTCCAGAACTCTGGTGGCTCTTAAAAGATGAGAAAGTCTTGACAACCAGGGAACTTTGTTCGTTCTCTAATAGTTAACATAAAAAACAGCATTCCCTGCCTATCCCATGGGAAATCAGTTACACAGGGATGTGTCTCATGCTATGCTAATGTGCTTCAGGTATCATGGTGGCCTGAAGTTTTCATTCTTAATTAATGACTTGTTGCTTTTGCTCCAATTATATTTTCATTAAGCTTGTTGCTTTTGCTCCAATTATATTTTCATTCTTGGCTTTTCCCTAAAAGTCTGTATAAGATGGGTGACATGTCTCACATACAGTAGCAGGACTAGAGCTTGGATATTTTAAAGGAGACTGCTTGTCCTTTCATACAGGCCAACTAGAACCATGATAAAGCTTACATAAATACTTTAACCACTTCTTTCAATAATGCTCTCTAAAGGGACGCTAAGAGCTCTCCATCTCAGCTCCATCAGGATAGTATTCACTTGAGAAAGTCTGATGTAAGATCAGGCAATTCTAACTTCAGTTTATTACCCACTTGCTACTAACTTTCCTATTAACGGGGAAAAACACTGCCCCCACATCTCCACACATGAAAACCCAGAAGATTACTGGCTTGAACTGAGGTTATAAGTAGAAGCAGACGTTTTCTGCATTGTTTTGCATAATTAATCACCTCTTTAAATAATGAGAGATCATGCAACAATATATAGAAGGCAATACAGGACCACTTTAAGCAAAGCCCCACATAAATATCTGCCACCACTGCCAATAAATCCTACATAGGTTTACCTGGAAATCAGGGTTACCTGTTAAATAATAGTACTACATCATTAATAGTACATCACCACCACATTAACCAGGAGAAAGAAAATTCTGCAAACCAGCACATTATTTAATGAGCTTCTTAGTATACATCTGGGAAGAAGTTGCATAGCTCTCTTATGAATATGCATGTAACTAAAAACAAAGCTTGGACTGGGCCTTTTCGTGTTTAGCTCTCTCGGTCTTGCTTTAAAACATTTGCTCCCATCCACTGCAACAGTTATAGGCTTGAAAAATGCTCAAAATAGTAATATACAAAGAAAGGCCCAGTTGAAACCTTTCCCTCTACATTACAGACTCGTGATTGTGGTGATATTTCTATCCTGAGTTACAACAGTGTGACCCTGCTCTCTTTTATGTTGTTGACCTATTTCATCTGCCTTTTTATTGTCAAAATTCTACTAAAAGATGGTTTGAAAAGATTTTGATCATACCTACCTGATGGACAAATAAAAGAGACTATTAAAAGATCCAGTAACCTGCAAACCTTATTCAGGACCATGGGAATTATCATGGTGGATCAGACCTGAGTTCTATCTACACAGTATCCTGTTTGTGACAGTGGCTGGTATCAGGTGATTCAGAGGAAGGTGTGAGAACCCTGCAGTAGGTAGAGGCAGGACAATTTGTCCACATTAGATCTCATCCTGATCTCTAAGACAATGCCTACACAGCCCGTGGAAGCATGCCTCCCTGCCTGGTCTGACAGATTTGGCTTGTGAGGCTCATGCCAGCACTCTAAAAATAGCTGAGTAGACAGCACTTTGAAGTTGCAGCTTGGGCTGGAGCTCAGGCTCTGAGGCTTAGAAAGGGGACTGGGCTTCAGACAGCCATCTCAAGCCCAAGCTGCAACTCCAAAGCATGTCTACACAGCTATTTTCAGAGTGCTAGTAGGAGCCCCGCTAACCCCAGTCTGTAGGAAACTGTGTAAGGAGAGCCTGTACTAGGGCTTTCAACTCTTCCACTTTTCTGGCCAAGATAACGGCCACTAGAAATGCTACTTTCATAAACAGGTGCAGAGGAGAGCAGGCTGCAAAGGGTTCAACGGTTGGGCCCATCAATTTTGCTAGGACCAAGTTCAGATCCCAAGGAGGGACGGGATGTTGCATGTGTGGGTACGATCTAACCAAACCCTTTAGAAGTCTGTTGATGATGGTTTTGGAGAAAAGGGATCTACTATCCACCGAGACATGGAAGGCCGAAATAGCACTATAAGACTGCCTCTGGTAGGCTATAGCCAAACTGTTTTAGATTTAGAATACAGTCCAGCATGAGGCTCAGGGGAGCCCACCCTCGAGATGTAGTTTTCCGATGGGACCAAAACACAGAAATGCTTCCACTTAGCCAGGTAAGTGCTCTGAGTTGAGGGATTTCTGCTATTCCAAAACACTTTCTGAATATTCTTTGAGCAGGATCTCTCAAATAGTGTTAACCACGAAGTACCCATGCTATCAGACGAAGGTCTCAGAAGGTAGGACAGAGAAGGTGACTGTGGTCCTGGGAAATGATGTCTGGATCCAACAGGAGAGACAGCGGAGGCTTGACTGACCTGGCTAGTAGAGTTGAAAACCAGTACTGATGAGGCTATGCTAGTGCTATAAGGAAGAGACATGCATGATCTTATTTGACTCTGAATAAGAACCTAGGTAGCAAAGGAATTGGAGGGAAGGCATACAGGAAGGAATTCTTCCAGGATAGGAGAAAAGCATCTGTCAGTGAACCTGGGCTGAGACTTCCCAGGGCACAAAGCTGATGGCATTTTCTGTTGGTTTTTGTTGCAAACAAGTCTATTTGGGGAGTTCCCCAGAGCTGGAAGATGGATTTGCCCATGTCTGGGCACAACAGCTAGTTGCGGTGGTTGGAAAAGGACTTGTTCAGCTAATGCATTAATGTGTTCTGTTTCCCTGAAAGATAAGCAGCTCTGAGATGAGTTGTTTATACAAAAGTCCCAGAGGCAAATCGTCTCTTGGCACAGTTGGGTTGATCGTGCCCCTCCCTGCCTGTTTATGTAAAACACAGCTGCAGAGTTTTCTATTAGAATTAATAAATTCTTCCCTACAACGTTGAGGAGAAAGGCCAAGAAGACTAGAGGGACTACTTTTAACTCCCTGACATGTATGAGTCTTTAGAACGTAAGACAACCAGAGACCCGGGATCTGCAGCAACTCCATATGAGCTCTCCATTGCAGGGATGATGAGTTTGTGACTAAAGTGAGAGTTGGTAGCAAGGGGAACAAAGGGGATGAGATGTTACACCCCATATTCTTCATAGAAATGTGGTTATGATATGAATATGGCATAACTAAGATATACATGAGCCATCAAGCACAGAGGCCACTCCATTTGAAAGATCTTGATGAGCTCTGCAGTCCTCTGGTGGTGGTGAATCACCTGCCAGCTCGATAGCCTCATCTGGCGATGAGGAAGAGGCTTTTAAGGTGGTGGCGGGTCTATGTCTCGCCTGAGTGACTTCTGGGTGGTCAGTACTGACCTCAGTCTCAGGAACTGGAAAATGTGGTGCCAATGCCTCCAGAAAGTTCTTGGAAATAGTGAATGAGACGGTTGAGGGGAGGTCCTAGCCAGAGCGGGGACACCCCACGGTGTCCAAAATGGCGAGCAGTATGGGCCTGGGACCCATCCTTGTCCAGACCGTTGTCCCTTAGAAGGTCAGTTCTGAGGTTACTGCATGACGTATGGACCCCATCCTTGACAGGATAGAGATAACCTCACCTCTGAGAGTCCGAAACTTCTGACAATGGAGGAGCAGAACCAGCTGGGATGGGAGAGAGATAGCCTGAGCCCATGGATGGCATTACTAGGGATATCATCAGAAGCTTGCCTCTCAACTGCACTGGCTTTTGCAGAAGCTTGGGAGGTAACAGTACCGCAGGCTCTTGACGCAGTGAGGTAGGAGCTGCAGCATCAGTACCAGCTATAAAACCTTCAAGAACTGCAGGCAATACAGGTACTGAGATGCTAAGCAGGTCCCCTGCGGCCGTGTATGCCTCTGGGGTGGCTGGGAGCGGCACTCTGCAAGAAATTTTCCAGGTACAGCCTTGATAGACCTGGCACATGTTTTGGAGGTGGCAGTCTCCTGTTCCCAGGTATGAGAGATTCAAAGAGAGCTTCTTCCTTGAATGTTACGCAGAGTCACTGCCTTTCCTTGGCTGCAGTACCAACACACTTGATCGAGGTACCAAACTTGAGGAAGGCCTAAGTCTTTTCTTCGGTATCAGCAAACGGGGTGAAGAAACTACAGATAACTCCGCTGGGGCACTCCACACTGAAGCTGATGTACCTGGGCTGCTTTCCCCATGTGATGACACCGAAGGAGGGCAAAGCACTGCCTCCATAAGTAAGCACTCAAGCCTCGCCACTCTGTCTTTCTGTGAGCAGGACTTGAATCCTTTACAAGTGTGACATTTGTAACTAATGTGGGATTCCCTCAAACATTTGAAGCAGGCCAGGGGAGGGTTACTGACTCGCATAGGCTTAGTGAAAGCCCAGTGGGACTTAAATCCCGGCGGGTGAGACACCGTTCCAGTACTAATCCTACTAAAGATCCTGGTAATGCAAGATAAAGAGTAGTCAAAAAAGACCTAAAATGAAAACCTAGCCCTAAAATCTAGCTATAACTAAGTAACTTCTACAACTACAACTAACAAAGGTGTGAGGGAAGCACTTGTCACAAGTCTGGAATCGCTCTGACAACCATCACAGGGAGTAAGAAGGAAGCGGGGGGAGGGAGAAGTCGAGGGCAGCTCTGCCCTCTTATACCAGCATGCAGTGGTGAGTGGCAATAGAGGGGTATTGCCGTGACCACCATTACAGGTACCTGTGACGGTACCAGTTTACAGTACCTCTCTGTCAATTGTGCACAAGGTACACACACAAATCCTGGGGAATGGATATTGCAACACAGCTCAAAGAAGTGTTATGAATCAGTATCAAACATCAAGTTTGAAGAGGCAACTCACCACATGTTATGTTCAAAAACTTTAGTAGGATCAGTTAAAATCCGTGACCCAAGCGGAGCAATTGGTCGTCTGTTACTTTGGCACCTCTGCTGCATCTTGCTTTTCCTCAGATATGAAGCAGAAAACCTTTTAATGACATTCATTTTGATCAGAGATCTGTAAAAACACAATCCATTGAAATTACAGCTTTGCTAGAACTTAATCATATGTCACCTAGAAGAGACCTTGGTCAAGTAGTCAAGTTGCAATATGGGCTTTACTGATGGAGGTTGTTTTTTTAAAATCAATTAAAATGCTTTTTTAAAATGTTAACATCTTCCAAGAGTGCTGGAAACCCAACTAACCCAAAACATGCTACTGCTATATAGAAAGCAGAAAGTAAAACTTGCTAATCTACTTTCAAAGTCCTATTAGCCAGTGACAAAAAGCCACACACACAATGGTGAATCAATGCATTGATGTGTTTTGGTTTTCCATTTGAAAAATGTAAAATGTTATTAGTAATCAAGGTAAGGAAATGATTTTTGGATTAGTTTGTTTTTACCTTGACACTGTCCCTTTAAAAAAATAATCAAGAAGCGATCAGAGACCAAACCATTTGTTCTAGTGGAAACATACTGGTATTCTGCTTGACATTTTTCACCCCACTCACTAGGTTACGGTCTTCAAAGGATTTCATTCTAAAGCTGTTACTGTGGTTTCACTCTTTAAAATAGAAAGTGAAAGATTCAGAAATGTATTATATATTGTATGCACATGACGCCTTTCAAAAAATTTCTACTGCGTAGTGTAGTAATTTGTATTCAATGCCTCATCTGAAATGAATGTTTTCAGATGTTAATTCTACATCCATGTAAAGTATAAAGTATTCGAGATTTTTCTGCTTAAACATGTAATTCTAACCTGGCACCTCTGTATTTTTTACATTATAGTTACTCAAAAACATTAACTCTGAATTTGTTCAAACAAGTCTAACGAGCAAAGATGAGAAGTATGCTGTAGTTAGTACCAGTATTCTGTCTGGTTGTGGCTTTTTCCCCCCATGTCCCTGTTGATGCAAGCTCTTGTTTTTAGTATAGGAGTAAAAATGAAATGCTCCTCCTCCTACTTTTACCCTGATGTGCCTTTGTTCTTTCCTCCTTCAAGTGCTCTGCATATTACAAAAAATATGCCACTGAGTCATTATTTTTAGAGTGTTCTCTCTGCATAAAACATGCGTATGAATCTAATGCATATAGCATTGAGAACACAAAATGTAGTTACAAAGAAGCAGGTTCTATTTAAACGCAAACATTATTCTGCAAACTGGCTAAAAAATGAAGATTTTATCTTAAGCAAGAAACAGTAATGCACTATATGATTGACCACAAGTCTTGCATTGTGAACAAAAAAGATTCACTAGATGTATGATCTAAATCTTTGTAAAGGAATCAGTTAAATAACGTGAACAATTCCTCAGTTAAGATACGCTTCTGAATTACTAATACTATAGAAATGCTATTGTTTATTAATTTTAAGCCTTTAAGAGAGAGAGAAGAAGATTAACATTTCCTTGTATTTGTCTGAAGGCTTAAAAACATATTTCTAGATTTCCAATGTCAAATATAACAACAACTGGTACATTAGGGCTGCTGTATCTGCTATGTAATAGCTTCTTTGCCAGTACACAGGTGCCCCCTTATTGCAACATGTGATTTCACAGGCGTCTGACGAAGTGGGTATTCACCCATGAAAGCTTATGCTCCAATACTTCTGTTAGTCTATAAGATGCCACAGGACTCTGTGTCTCTTTTTACAGATCCAGACTAACACGGCTATCTCTCAGATGGTGAAGATGTTGCACTTAATCATATAACAAAACTATTTTTTCAGTCAAAACCATTTCTAATTTTGATCAATTCACCATGTCTCTTGGCAAGATATTTGGGTATCTAAAATGATAATTCCAATTTATAATAAAATCACCACAATAAAATCATTTAGGCTCTGATTCTGCAAAGACTTATGCATGCAAATTGTAATATTCCCTTCATTGGGATTACTCGTGCATAAAGTTAAGTATGAACATAAGTCTGCAGGATCAGGGCCTTAGCTAATCTATTTTATTGACAATAAAACAACAGATTCACATCCTATCTATCAGCTAAAGCTACAGTACAGCTCTGCAACAGCATGCATATAGACTGCACACAAAAAGTTATTAGAAATGCTTCTGTACAGTTGCTAGGATTAAAAATTAACATACCCACTGCTCCATAATGTAGGATTTATATCACATGAAATTAATACTATTTTAAAAGATACAAAACACAACAAACCAACCCCCCAAATCAAATTGTGATCTCAAATCATTAACAGATTATACAGATGCTTAGAGGCACATTATGTTATTACATTATATACTGTTTCAAAATCAGCTCCTCCTTCATTCATTTACCTGCCAAGGCCTGAATTCATGCTCTAAATATCCTTTGCTATAAAACTGATGTTCAACATAAAATAAAAATGATTCAGATGTTAGGCATGATTTTGGTTGGTTCTCTATCTTATTAAGAACATGAAAAGACGCACAGATGGGATACATAGACAGGTGGCTAAAATGATTTGGCATGAGTAACAGGTGGAACATTGGGATTTGTATGAGAATTTGACCTTTGTATGAGAATTTGTAGCTGACTAATTGTTGAAACCTGCAATATTCAAAACATTGCAAGGATATAGAGGAAAGGCAAGTGAAATATGGAAGCTGGAAGTGATAAGAATGCAGAGGAAAGCCCTGGAACCAGGCTTAGCACTGATGAGCTGGTGGAATTACTGATCATGTGATTAATGGGCAGTATGGCTACTAAGCGTAACATTTCAAAAAGCACCTAAGTGACTTAGGATCCTAAATCCCATTTTAAAAAGTGCCTCATTGCTTAATTGCTTCTTTATCTGATTTTTTTAATGATCTATTGGAAGAGGTAACCACCTCTCTGCCAGATAGCTGCACACCGTGGAGTTGACACCAGGGAATGTTGTTTGAAAGTGTCAGTTATTTGGTACAGAGGCATAGCCAGGAATAAGCAAAATCACTATACACTTGATTATTATAGCAATAATAATCTGGCCTCCATTTGAAAACCCCTCATCTTCTCAGAAATTACCACTCACGGGATTTACATAAAAAATTACCAACCACTGTAAGCAGAACCATTTATCCAGCAAGAACACTAGAGGAATAACACTAGAAAAGGAGTGGAAGTTGTCCTTCCTGTGGAGTGATGTGTTTAAGCTTTTAGAGGTTAGTGGTGAGATGTTCTATTTCTAATTATCATCTTGACAACCACAGACTCTGCCTCTCTGCCTCAGCTGAGCTAATGGAGGACACTCTTAAAAAGAAAAGAAAAAAAAGCTACACATTCAGTGCAGCTTTCTCACGGCGCACACACAGAGAAGCCGTTATGTGTAAACTGCCGGTTGGACTGGAAAGTATTATTTTTTTAAACTGAAGTTGGCATTTGAGCTTCCCAATAGTGGTCTCCACCCTGCCGGAACTTGAGATTGTAAAACAGACAGGATGGGGAAGGGAAGAGCTGTTTCCATCCTGCTTTAAATAGCAAAGAGTCAAGTTTTCTTCTGACTGGAACAAGAAATCAACACCAGAACATACTATAAACCTAATCATGGAGGAATAAAGCCCAGAGGAGTATCAGCTCTGAAACAGGGGTCAGATAAAAATCAAGCAAAAGAAAATTTGCTTCCAATAAACTATGGCAAAAACAATTAGTTGTTTGGTAGCTCTCTGGACTACAAAGCTATTGATTCATTATATCTGCAATGATTGGGCCTGATGTTGTTCCCACAGTTATATTTATAAGGGGACTAGTGGGGCTATACTTGTAATAATTTGGGTTACTCTGTTTACTCTGGTTACTTACTTTTTCAAAATAAGATATTTTGAAAAAGTTGAACTTCATACTATTACTCGGCACTTACAAACTTAGTTGTACAAACATTCACAACTCTCCTGTAAAGCAGGTTCTGTACTACTGTATTTTATTATCAAAATACTACTCAGGCTCAAAAGACCTTAGCTATGCAAAACATCTAGAAAAGATAAGACAGAGGTGCCAGCGGACATAAGATGGAAGAATCAGTCCTGGAAAATACCTTGCAGAACAGAATACTCTGAGTTGGTGGTAGACAAATTACCTCACATTTGAACACTGATGTTTCTAAGGTCCAGACATAACCTGAGAATAGCCTAAACCAAACCAACAAAAATAGACAAAATGGACTTTTTAAAACCAGTCAGTCTTCATAGCTCAGGCATTGCAGCAAAAATATATATTAATCTTGCCTTGAGCAGTGTGAGGAGACTGATATTACAGCCTCTCTGGGTCTTCTTTGCCATAACAGGGACAACATGACAAAGTCATTAACCTCTTGTGAAAATAAAGCTGCAAAAGAATTCACAGAAATTGATGGGTTAGAAAGCTGGGAAACTGTGAAGAAAATTACATAAAGAAGCTTGAAAATAAAACAAATTATTTGGAAGGAAAGCAAGGGCTTTGCAGCTGGTATATTAAAGTACAGGAATTTGGGAGAGAAAATTGGAAATGCTGGAATACCACAGGAGAGGAAACAGATGAGTTCTGGGAATCCTTAAAGGTGAGAAGGGAGTAGATTCAATGGGCTTCAAGGGGAAAGTTATGTCACAAGTGTACAATGAGGTAAAAGATCTGATACATATTAAGTGCTTTTAAAAAATTACTCATCAGGCACCATTATTGTAGTACCGTCAGACAAACTGAAAAGGACAGACTAATTCTACTCTGTGATTCTACTCTGAAAGGTCACTCTAAATATGGCACTGTGGAGTTCCATCTTCATTCTCTCTCAACGGTATGATGATGTGCTCAATTTGTAAGTAAAATGATATTTTTCTAGCTGCCAATCCCGCGAACAACCTGGAATCAGAGCTTCAAACGTAGTACTTTCCTTCTCATGCACCATCACAGGCAATGATGCAGGCCAACTCAGGCCCACAGTGACTCCTGTGAAACCCCACTGCCTTCCAAGGGTCTGCACAGATTTAATTATGAGAAAACTTACTCAACAATTCTCTTTATCTATAAGAAGGAATAGAATCCAAGTCTCTTTCTCAGCACAGCAGGGTCAATACAACTAACTGAAGTAATAAGTTATTTTTCCACTAAGGTCAGCAGATATGACTGAATACACACAAGGAGTAGATCAGTTGAGTTTAAGAAGGCACCATTTTTACAATCACCTCTCAGAGAGAACTGGGGAGTAGTTAGGGAAAGAGGAAATGTTTTGTTCAATGGGGAAGAGAGCTTATATTCTCCTGCCCATATCTCCCTAACAAAGCACAGTAGGAAGGAAATAAGTCATATAAAAACAGCCTTTCTGGAAACACAGGTTTGCTAAAGCCATCAACTGAACTATAAGGAATACATTCTTGGGGTAAAAATTCTGCAGCTACTGTTGGCTCCTGAAAAACCAAGACAACACCCAGCACACACTAATGTGGAAGGAGTGGTGAATTAAAAATGTTTAAGATCGTGAAACAGCCATACTGAATTTGGAAGGTGTTTTGTTTCTGTTTGTTCTTTTTGTTTTTTTGTTTTAATTTTATCCTCTTTTGGCATTTTGGAGATTTGTTCCTCAGTCACTGTTCTCCCTGGAGACTCCTGTTAGAAGTATTCTGCTAGACAACTCAAGTCTGTGATGAAGTGCAAAGCTATAGGTGAAAAACAGTAAGTTATCAATATTCGTTTGCTAAGAAATAATAGTCATACCTCCACCAAAATGGAGATCTATTTTACTTAATAATGTATATGAATTGGAGTGTGAATGGTGTGTTGAATTTTTTTTTAAGTGAATAGCTCCAAATTATCCTTTGTAGCACTGAGGGAATCTACTGTGTGTGTTAATATGTTTTTATAAACATTACAGTTAAAAGAAAAATGTAAATGCAAGTCAAGTTGAGCTAATGCCAAATGCAAGAACAAAGACATGAATGGACTGACAGGTAAGGAAGGAGTAAGTATCTTAGACATAAAGATATCATTTATTTAGAGAATCTTTAACTAATACAAATGCAGTGAGAGTGAAACAACTAAAAGAAGCAGTTTTGAAAATGAATTATGCAAGGAAAATTGCTGGATATGGTTGCTAACCAAAAGGAAGGACAGACTAGATAAAAGGCTTCCTGGACTCATTCCATCCAAAACAACCTGTGCCCCTATTTTATCTTTTTACTTGTAATTAGAGCTCGTCAGGAATTCTCCAATGGAACAGTATCCAATGAGAAATGCTGATTTGATTAAATCAAAATGTTTTGTAGGAATGTACTGATTTCCTTGAAAATTTTGTGGGAAATTATCAAAACATTTACTTACAATAAGGTCAAATGGTTAATTTTGATAATGTTCAAATACTTTGTTGCAACTTTATTGTTTCAACTTTTATATTATATTTTGTTTATAATTATAAAAGTCAAAACAATAAAATCAAAACAAAACATTCTTGACCATATCAAAATGAAATATCTTGGAATATTTTCTTTTACGAAAAGTTCAGAGATTTCAACTTTTCATTGAGATTTGGGATGAAAAACCGTATTTCAAAATTTCAGAATGTCTTGCAGGATGGAAATTCCATTCTTCAGCAAGTTCTACATGTAATAGTGTTTGTGTTAATCACGCCAATTGAAGATTTTTACACTTAATGTGCACTGAAAAGCACACACACACAGCAAAACTGGTGCCTATAATTTACTCTGATGTAGAGATTTTAAATAATGGACATGAGGGAGATATTGGTGACCCTCAGTTCAGAGTTCTTTGTTACTAATGCTTGCTAATTTAAAGGGATAGGCTCACATTTTTTTTTTTTTTTTTTTTTTTTTTTAACATTTAGGTCCAGGTCCTGCGAAGACTTAACTCTACACACGAGTAGTCCCAGCGGTAAGTGTTTGCAGCATCTAGGATTTAGACACATATATGTACTGCCCTCCAAAAGGTTGAAAAGTATCCGTCCCACTTCTTTCCCTATTAGGGTATGCCTACACAGCATTTTGGAGCACACCTTCCAGCCTGGGTAGAGAAACTCCGGCTAGTGGGGCTTGCATTAGTGCTCCATTTATGACTCTAAAAATAGCTGTAGAAACAAAGGTTTGCAGTGGCAACTGGAGCTAGAGCTGGGGCTTCAGAGCCTGACCTCTAGCCTGAAGCCTGGTCTACACTACGCGTTTAATCCGATTTTAGCAGCGTTAAACTGATTTAACGCTGTACCCGTCCACACTACGAGGCCATTTATATCGATATAAAGGGCTCTTTAAATCGGTTTCTGTACTCCTCCCGAGAGGAGTAGCGCTAAAATCCTGGTCAATTACCATATCGGATTAGGGTTAGTGTGGCCTGGAATCGACGTATGTAAATCGGCCTCCGCGGCGGTCATCCCACAAGTGCTAATGACTGTAGACGCTCACAGCAAGATTCTGTAAACTCGGATTCGGCAGTAGCCAGGTATACAGGAAAAGCCCTGCGACTTTTGAATTTCATCTTGTTTGGCCAGCGTGAGCTCTGATAGCACATACACAGGTGACCACACAGAGCTCATCAGCTACAGGTAGCAAATGCAGTCTCCTGAGAAAAAAGAGCTCCAGCATGGACCGCAGGGAGGTACTGGATCTGACGCTATAGATGGGGAGAGGATCAGTGCTAACAGAACTCGCTGTTTCAAAAGACGAAATGAAAAATATTTGAAAAATTTCCCAAGGCTATGCATGGAAAAAGGCACACCAGGGGAACTCAGTGCAGTGCAGAGTGAAAGCTAAGCGCTCGTAACAAGCCTACCAGAAAACCAAAGAGCAAATCGAAGGTCCGTGGGTCAGGGCCTGAAAACATGCCGCTTCTACACTGAGCTGACATAGCAATTTCTAGGGGCTGCGCACCACTAACCCACCTTGGTCTTGTCTGTGGTATCCGGGTGGGGGTTTGTAATTCTTTACAATATCTGCATGAGCTGAGATTCTGGGCGAGGGCAAGTAGAGTGAGGAAGGAGGTGGACCTAGAGACGGAATGAGCCTAGGTGAGGGGCGATGCACAGGACAGCACTCCGTCGCTTAGCGGCCGCATAACAGCCAAGGAGCTTTTGTTGACCGCAGACGGAATTACCCTCCCCGCTCCAAGCCAACTAGCCCCGCCAGACACGTCTAAGTCTCCATGGTAGAGCGACATCGGTGAGTGTACCTTCTTGTAAATATAAAAACATGTGTTAAAAGCAAAAGGTGTTTTTAATGATTTTGATTGCCATGCAGGGCTGGGGATGCATACGCGGCCAGTAAAGTTACTGGAAAAGTTTGTATTTAACATGTTGGGGATGGAGCGGAATCCTCAGGACAATCTCCATAAGCGCGTCCTGGAGGTACTCCAAAAGTCCTTTGTAGGAAGGTTCTGGGCAAGGCGCCTTTTCCATCCACCATGGTAGGACACTTTACCATGCCATGCATGTAGCAAAGTAACTCGGGATATCATTGCATACAAAGCATAGCTGCGACCGTCCCGGTGATTGCTGGCATTCAAGAAACATCCGTCTTATCTTGCCTCTGTACCTCAGCAGAGTGATATCGTTCATGGTAACCTGGGTGAAATCAGGATTTAATTAAGGACAGAGATGGGCCATTTCCTGGGCTGTTGCTTAAAACAAATCCTCTTGAACGTAAGGCCATGGGGAACGGGAGAGGATAGCGCTGAGCTTTTTTGGCGTTGGCTAGCAGGAATCTTCCAGCTACCAGCCACGTTGTTGTGGGGGGTAAAGCGGGGATGATAGCAGTGATCTTCCATGATACAGCCATGCGGTGGGGGAGGGGGTAAAAGCAATCATCCTAGAGAATGACGTGGGGGTTGGCTTCTGCTGCGCATGTTAAACAGGAAAGAAGCATCAGGGCACTGTGTATATGAAGCTGCGAGGAAGTCGAAAAACAATGGGCATTTACATGGGCTCATGCAAGCTGAATTCTGACTGGCCAGACCTGCGTCTGTGAGATCTGAACACCAGATCTGAGGCCACTCAATTATTTAAAACAATGCAAAATGCGACCTTTGTAGTGAAATCACATGTCTATGTAGGTAATAGTGTTGTCACTGTGCAAGAGTATAACCATTGTTCTGTAAAAGTGTATCTTTTTAAATACTTCTCTCCTTTTCCCTCCCTCATGCAGCGGACATTTTTGAAGTCTCCCTACCTCCGATCTGAAGCTATCTCACGATAAGCGGAGGAAAAGAAGACGCAGAGACGAATGTCTCTCAGAAATCATGTTTAAGTAACCCGCCAATGAAAGAGCTCACGACTGAGTGGAAGATGTGTAGCAAAAGTTACAGGAACAGATGCCAGTGAACGGAGGAAGAAGGGACAACGTAGGATAGGGAGGGACGAACGTGGAGGATGGGAAATAGGCTTTGAGGAGAGATGGTGGGCAGCAGGAAGATCAGAGGTGTAGGCAGAAGTCAGCTGGTGCGGGATGCACCTGAGCTGCTGCGTGATCAACTGATTATCCTCGACGTCTGGCGGATCTTCAGGAAGAGCAAGCGGAGTCACAGAAGTCTTGCTCAGCCCCTGTGTAACCACCCCTCACCACTCCATGTTCCATATCTTCCTCACCCAGACGTGTATAGAACGTGTTGGGGAAGGCTTTATGCACGCCGGCCCAACTCCACACCCGTGGACAGTCCAACCAAAAGCTGTCATACACTGAGTGTGGTTAATGGCCTTTTCCTTCCCTCCGATCCTCCTTCCCAAACCACACCCAGGATACCTTCAGTTCCTGCTCTTTTTAAATTACTTTTTAATAATGAACATGATTTTCAAACGATAGTACTTTACCTTAAGGCAAGCTGTAACGAAAGGGGAGGGTGGGTTGTTCAGAGAAGGAGTCAATAAGGCGGGTTCATGAAGGAGAAACAAACACAGTAGTCACACTGTACCCTGGCAGTGATGAAAATCATTTTTCAAGTCTCTCTGATGTGCACCTCTCCTGGTGTGCTCTTCTTAATCCCCCCTTGTGTCGGCTGCGGCGTAATCAGCAGCAGGTGATTTAGCCTTCAGCTTCCACCCTTGCCATAAAGTTTCCCCCTTACTCTCACAGACTGATTGCTGGAGCACACACAACGCAGCAATAACAATGGACATTGGTTTTGGCTGAGGTCTGAGTGAGTCAGAATGCACAGCGCGCTTAAACGGCCAAATGCCATATTTCTACCACCATTCTGCACTTGCTCAGCTGTGTTGAACAGCTCCTGACCACGTCCAGGCTGCCTGATGTATGGCTTCATGAAGCCATGCATTCAAGGGTAGGCTGGGTCACCCAGGATAACTATAGGCATTTCAACATCCCCAACTGTTATTTCTGTCTGGGAAGTAATTCCTTGCTGCAGCGTTTAAACAGAGCAGTGCTGCTGAACCGAGCATCATGAACCCTTCCTGCATCCCACGTGATGTTTGGTGAAACGTTCTTGTATCCACCCAGTGCTTGCAGCACCATGGAAAAGTACCCCTGCGGTTATTACTGGGTGCCCTGGTGCTCCGGTTGCCAAGATAGGGATATGGCGTTCTTCATAAACGATAGCTAAGGGTTAAGTTCTCTCACCTGTAAAGGGGTTAACAAACAGTGACCGCAACACCGACCAGAGGATCAATCAGGAAGACAAGATCTTTAAATCTGGGTGGAGGAACGCTTGGTGTGGTTCTTTGTTCTGTGTGTGTTTTCTCTCTGGAGGTCTTCAGAGGGACCAGATGTAACAGATTCCTCCAATCTTTCTAAACAATCTCTTCTGTTCTAATTCTAGAAAGTATCAGGATAAAGGAGCTTTAGTCTTTTAATTGGTTTTCTTTATTGGCCAAATGAATGTCATCTGGGTGGTAGAGTTCTTAATTGTGTATTTGGCTGAAATATTTTAAATTGTATCTTCTGTGGAGGACTTTTCTCATTTCTACTTAAGCTGAAAGACCCTGTAAATATTACATTTGTATTTAACAGAGATTTTCTTACTTTTCTTCTTTCTTGAAACTTTCTTTTAAAGACCTAATTGATTTTTACCTGTTAATGCTAAGGTATTGAGTCTGTACTCACCAAGGACTGGTGGAGAGAGAGAGCAAGGGGGGGGAAGGTAAATTTCCTTTTTGTTTTAGATTCAGCGAGCTTGATCGTATTCCCTCTGGGTAGGGAGGGGAGGGTGGAGGTGGAATTCCTCTGTTTTAGATTCAGGGTTTGAATCACTGTCTATCCTCCAGGATATCAGGAGGGAAGCCTGGGAGGGAGGAAGGGGAGAGAAAACCTGACTTTCTCTGTGTTGTGATCAGAGTTGAAAGCATGGTAATCTCTGGTGTATCCAGGCGTGGAAAGTCGGGAGGAAGAAGGAGGAGAAGGGAAATGTTTATTCCCCTTGTGTGAGACTCAAGAATTTCGGTCTTGGGGTCCCCAGGGAAGGTTGTGGAGGACCAGAGTGCCCACACAACTACTATATTTGGGTGGTGCAGGCTTATCAGAATCTAAGCAGTAATTAAGCTTAGAGAAATTTCATGCTGGTACCCCAATTTTGGACTCTAAGTTCAGATTGAGAAAGATTACCATGACAGGTTTCCATCTATCGCCCCCTACAGTTAGGAATCCCATGCAGCAAAGCCATCCACTATGACCTGCACATTTTCCAGAGTCACCACCTTCGAGCAGCAGCTTAATGATTGCTTTGGCTACTTGCTCACGAACAGCCCACGGTAGGTTCCCACTCCAAATGCATCCCGACTGGACTGGTAGTTGTCTGGTGTTGATGCTTCCAGAGGGCTATTGCCACTCGTTCTCCACTTGTGAGGGCTGCTCTCATCCTTGTTATGCGTTTCAGTGCATGGAAAGCAAGTCACCAAGTTCCATGAAAATGCCCTTACACATGCGAAAGTTGTGCAAGCCACTGTTGAATCGTCCCATACTCAAAACTATGCGGTCCCACCAGTCTGTGCTTTGTTCCGGCCAAAATCGGCGTGCAATTGGCTAGAACCTGACCATTACCAGCAGGATCTTCAAAGCGCAGGGGTCCCACGTTTGAGATATTCTGTGTCCAGTCCTCATTACTTCTTCGTCGCCGTGCTGCTAAGCCCCGCCTCCTCCTTGACTGGCTTTGCAGGTGCCCGGTTCAGCTTATACTTGCATTGAGAATGCGCGAGGTGTTACAAACGTCCACGTTGCCAGTATGATCTGACAGGGTCCATGCTTTGCTGTGCTATGGCGTTTGCCACAGTTCCACCAGGAAAAAGGCACAAATGTTGTCTGCTGCCTTTCACGAAGGGAAGGGTAAGCTTACCAGAACACCCGCGACAATGATTTTTGCCCCACGGGCACTGGGCTCTCCAACCAGAATCCAAGGGGCGGTAAAGACTGAGGGAACTATGGGATAGCTTCGGGATAGCTATCCACAGTGTAACGCTCCAGAAATCACTCTAGCCTCGGCCATGACGCACGCCTCGATTAAATTGCTTAGTGTGGCCGCTGTTGCATCGACTTTAACATCTGTTTTACAAACCAGTATGTTAAAATCGGGAATAATCCCGTGGTAGACTACCCTTTAGTCACAACTTCAGCTATTTTAGAAGCACTAACACAAGCCCCACTACCCTGAGTCTGTCTCTTGTCTGAGAGGTTCTCCTAAATGGTGTATAGACATAGTTTCCCCTTTTTACATGTGACAACTCACTTCCCTTTTTGTACTTTATAGGGCCGCAGTCTATCAAGCATCTGACTCACTGACTTTTGTCCTCATCGTGGAAAGAGAAGCCATCAATTGAACATCATAGTTCTGGCACGGGTTTGCTAAATTAATTGGGGTATCCCCTGCCTGCTCATCCGTTCTTTATCTTGCTCTGTTATCCTCAGCAGAGTGATATCGTTCATGGTAACCTGGGTGAAATTCAGGAATTTAATTAAGAGGACAGAGATGGCCATTTTCCTACTGGGCTGTTGCTTAAAACAAATCCTTCCTTGAACGTAGCCAAGTGGGGGAACGGGAGGAAGGATAGCGCTGAGCTTTTTTGCGTTTGGCTAGCAGGAATCTTCCCAGCTACCAGCCACGTGGTGTGGGGGTAAAGCGGGGTGATTAGCAGTGATCTTCCATGATACCAGCCATGCGGTGGGGGGAGGGGTAAAGCAATCATCCTAGAGAATTGGACGTGGGGGGGTTGGCTTCTGCTGCTGCATGTTAACAGGAAAGAAGCATCAGAGGGCACTGTGTATATGAAGGCTGGAGAAGTCGAAAAACAATGGATTACCATGGCTGCATGCAAGCTGAATTCTGATGCCCAGACCTGCGTCTGTGAGATCTGTAACACCAGATCTGCAGGCACTCAATATTAAACAATGCAAAATGCGACCTTGTAGTGAAATCACATGTGCTATGTAAGGTGAATAGTGTTGTTCACTGTGAAAGAGTATAACCATTGTTCTGTAAAATGTATCTTTTTAAATACTTCTCTCTCTTTTTTCCCTCCCTCATGCAGCGGCACATTTTTGAAGTCTCCCTACTCCATCCTGAAGGCTATCTCAGATAAGGCGGAGGAAAAAGAAGACGCGAGACGAAATGTTCTCAGAAATCATGGAAGTAACCCGCAATGAAAGAGCTCATCTGAATGAGTGGAAGGATGTGGTAGCAAAGTACAGGAAAGATGCCAGTGAACGTGAGGACAGAAGGGACCAACGTGAGGATAGGAGGGACGAACGTGAGGATAGGAAAGATGCTTGAGATGAGAGGTGGCAGCAGGAAGATCAGAGGTGTAGGCAGGAAGATCAGCGGTGGCGGGATGCAACGCTGGAGCTGCTGCGTGATCAAACTGATATCCTCCGACGTCTGGCGGATCTTCAGGAAGAGCAGCGGAGTCACAGAGTGCTGCTGCAGCCCCTGTGTAACCACCCTCACCACTCACCATGTTCCATATCTTCCTCACCCAGACGTGTAAGAACGTGTGGGGGAAGGCTTCATGCACCCGCCCACTCCACACCCGTGGACAGTCCAACCAAAAGGCTGTCATTACACTGAAGTGTGTTAATGGCCTTTTCCTTCCCTCCTATCCTCCTCCCAAACCACACCCAGGATACCTTCAGTTCTCTGCCTCTTTTTATAATTACTTTTTAATAATGATACATGATTTTTAAACGATAGTGACTTTATTTCCTTAAGCAAGCTGTAATCGAAGGGGGAGGGTGGGTTGATTACAGAGAAGGAGTCAATAAAGGCGGGGGTTCATGAAGGAGAAACAAACACAGTAGTCACACTGTACCCTGGGCAGTGATGAAACTCATTTTCAAAGTTTCTCTGATGTGCACCTCTTCCTGGTGTGCTCTTCTAATCCCCCTTGTGTCTGGCTGCGCGTAATCAGCAGCCAGGTGATTTGCCTCAGCCTCCCACCCTGCCATAAAGGTTTCCCCCTTACTCTCACAGAGATTGTGGAGCACACAGCAAGCAGCAATAACAATGGGGACATTGGTTTGGCTGAGGTCTGAGTGAGTCTAGTAAATCGTGCCAGCCGCGCCTTAAACGGCCAACGATGCACATTCTACCACCATTCTGCACTCTCAGCCTGTGTTTTAGCTGAACGCTCTACCATGCCGGCTCTGCCGATGTAGGCTTCATGAGCCAGGGCCAAGTAGCTGTGTACCCGGGAAATATAGGCATTGCAAACATCCCCAACTGTTATCTGGTCTGGGAGCGGTGTCTTTTTTATTTTGTTTGGTGGAATATAATCTCCCTTGCTGCACCGAAAAAAAGCAAGAGTCAGTGTCTTCTGAAGATGCACCACAGGCATCCGCGTGAACACCCTCCTGGCATCCCCACGGTGATGTTGTGATTTTGAAACTTCTGATTGATTCCACCAGTGCCTGCTAGCGACACCATGGAAAAGTACCCTTCGGTTTTTGTACTGTGTGCCTGTGCTCCCGGTGCCGAATGATAGGATTATGGGTCTCATAAACAGATAGCAGTAGTAATGTCTCTCTCACCTGTTAAGTGAGTTAAAACAAACGTGACCTCGCGGCAAACTGACCGAGGTACGAATCAGAAACAAAGTACTTTTTCAACTGGGGTGGAGTGAAGCATTTGGTTGGTGTTGTTCTTTGTTCTGTGGTGTGACTTTTTTCTCGGGTCTCCAGAGGCAGGAAAATGTTAACAGATTCCTCCAATCTTCTGTTTTTTTATAACTGAAGTCGTCTTCTTGTTCTAATTTCTAGAAAGTTATTCAGGATAAAGGCTAGCTTTAGTCGTTTTAATTGGTTTTCTTTATTTGCAAATGTTATCTGAGCTGGTAGAGAAGTTTTTGGTTTAGAGGTTTTTATGGTATTGGCCCTGAAAGTTTGTAAATTGTTATTCTGCTGCGAGGAGGCTTTTTCTCCATTTTCTATAAGCTGAAAGACCCTGTGATATTACATTTTGTATTTACAGAGATTTCTTACTTTTTCTTTCTTTTATTAAAAACTTTCTTTTTAAAGACCTAATTGATTTTTTTACCCCTTGTTAATGCTAAGGTATTGAGTCTGTACTCACCAAGGACTTGGTGGGAGAGAGAGAGAAGGGGGGGGAAGGTAAATTTCCTCTTTGTTTTAGATTCACGGAGCTTGAATCTGTATTCCCTCTGGGTGAGGGGAAGAGGGGAGGGGTGGAGGTGGAATCCCTCTGTTTTAAGATTCAAGGAGTTTGAATCACTGTCTATCTCTCCAGGATATCCAGGGAGGGAAAGCCTGGGAGGGAGGGGAAGGGGGAGGAGAAACCTGACTTCTCTGTGTTGTGATTCAGGAGTTTGAAGCATGGTAATCTCCTGGTGTATCCAGGGTGGGAAAGATCTGGGAGGAAGAAAGGAGGGAGAAGGGAAATGGTTTATTCCCCTTTGTTGTGAGACTCAAGGAATTTCGGTCTTGGGGTCCCCAGGGAAGGTTGTTGGAGGGACCAGAGTGCCCCACAACACTATATATTTTTGGGTGGTGGCAGCTTATCAGATCTAAGCAGGTAATTAAGCTTAGAGAAATTCATGCTGGTACCCCAATTTTTTGGACTCTAAGGTTCAGATTGGAGAAAGATACCATGACAGGTTCCATCTATCGCCCCCCTACAGTTAGGGAATCCCATTGCAGCAAAGCCATCCACTATGACCTGCACATTTCCCAGAGTCACCACCTTTCGTAGCAGCAGCTTAATGATTGCTTTGGCTACTTGCATCACAGCAGCCCCCACGGTAGGTTTTCCCACTCCAAATTGATTCCCGACTGACTGGTAGTTGTCTGGTGTTGCATGCTTCCAGAGGGCTATTGCCACTCGCTTCTCCACTGTGAGGGCTGCTCTCATCTTGGTATTATGGCGTTTCAGTGCAGGGGAAAGCAAGTCACCAAGTTCCATGAAAGTGCCCTTACACATGCGAAAGTTTTGCAGCCACTGGGAATCGTCCCATACCTCAAAACTATGCGGTCCCACCAGTCTGTGCTTGTTTCCCGGGCCCAAAATCGGCGTTCAATGGCTAGAACCTGCCCCATTACCAGCAGGATCTCCAAAGCGCAGGGGCCCAACGGTTTGAGATAATTCTGTGTCCATGTCCTCATTATCCGTCGCCGTGCTGCTATAAGCCTGCCGCCTCCCTCTTGATGGCGTTGGCGGTCCCGGTTTCAGCATATGACTGCATGAGAATGCGCGAGGTGTTTACAACGTCCACGATGCAGTATTGAATCTGAGCGGGTCCATGCTTGCTGATGCTAATGGCGTTTGCACAAGTTCACCCAGGAAAAAAGGCACAAATGGTTGTCTGCTGCTTCAACAGAAGGGAAGAGTTAAGGCTGTACCAGAACCACCGCGACATGATTTTGCCGCCATCGGGCACTGGTCTCCAACCCAAGAATTCCAAGGGGCGGGGAAGAACTGAGGGAACTATGGGATAAAGCTTTCGGGATAGCATAATCCCAGTGTAAAGCTTCCAGAAATCGAACTCCTAGCCTCGAGAACATGGAACTAGACCCGCCATCAGACTTACATGTGCTTAGTGTGGCCGCGTGCACTCGACTTTATACAATCTGTTTTACAAAACCAGTTTATGTAAAATCGGAATAATCCCGTAGTGTAGACATACCCTTAGTCACAACTTCAGCTATTTTTAGAGCACTAACACAAGCCCCACTACCCTGAGTCTGTCATCTTGGTCTGAGAGGCTTGCTCCTAAATGGTGTATAGACATAGTTTTCCCCTTTTTACATGTGACAACTCACTTCCCTTTTTGTTACTTATAAGGCCGAGTCTATCAAGCATCTGACTCACTGACTTTTGTCCTCATCAGCATGGAAAGAGAAAGCCATCAATGAACATCATAGTTCTGGGCACAGGGTTTGCTAAATAATTTGGGTATCCCCTGCCTGCTGGCGCTGTAACAGCAAAACAAAGCAAAGTTAATATTATGCATGAACAGTGACCTTAAATCGGTGATAGATCTTGAGTAAATGAGTATTAAGAAATTAAATACTTCATCCAAGCTATAAAAATAGTAAAATCTAATGTGAGGACTTTTAAAGTGACAGAATCTGTTTAGAATATTTCTGTTTTGCAAATAAAGATTTGAACTCTTCACAATGTTCACTTAAATTACTAGAAAGCCAAAAACTACACAGTCACAAAACTGGTCAATACGTTAAACTAGAATTATGCTAATTTTAACTAGGAGTCCAGCTCTTGACTTATAACTTAAATGCTCTTAGACTTTGATTTAACAAAATATGATTAAATCTCTGGATTAAATGTTTTAGTTGTTTAAAAGCTACTTTGTTTTATAAAAAAGGCATTATGAAAGGAATAGTTTGTCCGGCAAAGTTTCTAAACATGCAGGTGTCCTAATTAAATGCACAGGCTAGGACACATTAGTTAACCCATGGAGGGAGAGGAAGGGAAATTGTACTTTTCTCTTACGGCTTTTAAAATATCGATTATTTTTTTCAAATTAACTAAAGCAATCAAAATTTACATTTGTGAGCAAAACTACTTAAAAGCATCCCTTTCATGTGACATATTCTCTTCAGCTATTTCTTTTAAATGTCCTTTACATTTATTATTATAGGACCACTTTATGTATTTATTTTGATTTGTTAAAAATGTCTATGCATGTTCTAAGCACCTATAGAAAGCTAAACAAGCATACAACTAAAAAACATAAATAGCCTTAATACAAAATAAACTTCTGTACTATACCTAAAACTTTAACAAAGCTTAACAGATTAATTCATCACAACCATGAAAATCACAAATTACCTACAATTTATACTTAAGAACTCCGCTGTTGGCCTCTACAAATCCATCCACCCATCTCTCCAAGAGAGCCCTGAGAGTCTACATGGGCTTTGTCCATGCACAGCATACCCTGAAGGCCAACAAACCTTAGCCCTGCCAGACCAGGCGTGAGTTCCAGAGCTGAGCACCACTCATGGAAAAAAACATCAGGAACCTCCCACCTTGGTTTGAGCAACTGCAACTACCACAGAGATCATGCATTTAGTTCTCTTCATTACAATGAGTAATTAAGCTTGCATTTTTCTAAGTAGTCAGAATTTCATGGTTCAGGGACACATCTCTTTTTATAGCACCAGCTAAGGACAGTCAGGCTTAAAACTTATTACATCTAAAACTTAGGTCAACTTATCTATGGCACTCAGGGGTGTGAAAAATTCATAGTTAAAGCATCTTAACGCCCAGTGTAGACACTTGTAGGTCAATAGAAGATTTATGTTAACCTAGCTACCACCTCTCAGAGGGGTGAATTAACTATAGCGATGGAAAAAACCCTTTCATCACTGTGGCAAGTGTCTATACCACAGATGCTACGGTGGCACACCTGCAGCGCAATAGCTGTGCCATTGTAGTATCTGTAGTGTACACATAGCCTCAGTGTTATTAGCATTAGTCCCTCAAGTGTGCACTTGAAACATACTTTCCTCTCACTAGCCTGCACAACATGAATAGTTTGACTCTCCCCTGTTTGTTGCAAGTACACTCTCTGCACTAACACTTGAGTTTCTTCATTCATTCATTCATTCGTTCATAGACATTGCTAGGGCTTGGCCTGAAGGCGACTGCCCCATAGACATGTGGCAGCAACTCCATCTTCCCTTGACCCTCAAAATATTTTTACATTTTTAAGATAATTTAATACTTGTTTAAAGTCCCAGTGTATTTGACATCCCTAAAGACTGAAGTCCACTATTTAGCCTCACAGACAGTGGTAGCACAAGCTTCCACACAAGCCCACCAGTGTGCTTCACTCCTGATCTGCAGACCTCTTCAGGCAAGAGGATGATTACCATAGGTCCAAACATGCTGTACCTCTCAGGGAACTACTACCAAGATGAAGTGCTTTACATTTCTAAGCCACTTATCCTGCAAACTTCACGTATGTCATCACTAAGTATTTCTAGGATTGGGAATTGAGTCAATACAAATTCAGCCCAGTTCAATAGTGACCAGAATTCATTAGCTGGTGACAGCTGTTCAGTGGTACAAATACAATGAGTTTGTGAACTCCATTAGTTCCATATCCACATGTCTATATCAGACATATCACCAACAAAACCAAGTCTCCATGAAGATTCAAATTACCCTTCTAACCTTCTGGATCAGTTATACAAAAAATAATTCAGTCTCCATAGTTTTCCGTCCAGCAACTTTCACAACCCGCAATTTATATTTAAAAAACTAATGACCAGTATCATCACTGGTATCTCACTGAAGAGCATGACTGCACAGAATAGCAAGCACACTTTCAGCGAGTTGCATAGTATAATTGCCCTGCTAATATTGTTGAATATTATTGAAAAATAACAATGCAGAGCATAATTAGACTTTTCTTCTTTCCCCCTGCTCAGATTAAAGGTATTTTATTTTCAATGAGGAAAAAAAAATTGGAAAGAAATTCTCATTTCAATTATCTTGTCTTTCCTAATCATAAATAAATGCCTTTTTTTTTCAATAAATGTATGATAAAATGCCTTTGCTTAGGTTTTTTTTTTTAATTTGACAATGTATGTGTACTAGTTATGTTGTCTTTTGCCAGACTTATGGAACCGCATTATAAGAAAGCAAAGAAAGCGTTATAATGAACTATTAAGGCCATCATCTTGCAACGATTTAGCCATATGCTTAACTTTTGTGCACACAAGTAATATCACTGATTTCACTGAGACTACTCTCCTATAAAGTTAAGCATGTGTGTAAGTCTTTGCTCCATCAGGGACTATACTTAAAAGTTATTCTTAAGTGTGTACTTAAGTTATTCTTATTTATACCAGCACTGTAAATTTTCATGATCTTTATAAATTAAGGCATTTTGCTTGTGCTTACTGTGGCTGATTTACTGAAAAGTGCCAATAACATTTTAATTAAAAAAAAACCTCAAACGTACCTTCAAACTGTTCGTCTAGTTTATAGAGAAAATCCTTTAAAATAATCGCAGGGCCTTTTTACTAATTTCCCCCCAGGACTGCCTCTCTGTGTATAGCTAAAGAGACTGTTTAACAAGTAAGAACAGTAGCACAGTGCACAGAGTTCACAACATTAGTTATTTCCCACTCAGGCGCCCCGCGACCTTTCTGCATAGCAACGTCTAGCCCCCGGGATTGCGTGTGACAACCCCCTCCCATCTGGCACTTAACAGGACCTGCGGGAGCTCGGCTCAGCGCCCCAGCCCGGCTGCTGCCGTAACACTCTCCGTGCGGCTGGGAAAAGGAATCCGGAACGACAGGCAGGCGCCACACGCGCGAGGAGGCGCACGGAGAGGCCAGGGCAAAGGATTCGGGGAGTTGTAGTTTTGGCGCGTCATCGGGAAGCGTCTGAAAACTACCCTCCCCGGCGCCGAGCTGTGGGAGAAAGGAGCGGGCGGGGCCGGGGAGAGGCCTGGCCTGCAGCACAGACACGCTGGGGACTGACGGGGGCAGTAAGTAATGGCCGCTGGAAAGTTGTGTTACTCTCCTCCCGTCGCCAATGGCTGGTGGTGCGTTCCTCTGAGAGCCCGGCCAGGCTCCAGGCGCTGCTGTCAGCCCACAGGCTTGCCGCAAACTGGCCGTGAACAGCTTCATACATATGCATTGCCACGGCCGGGTGAGCTGCGGCTGCCAACAGGGAGAGCAGCGGGGCTCACGGACCCTCTCTTGGGGCCCGGGGAGGCAGGCAGGGCAGGGGGTTCCCATCTGCATCCAGGCTGGAGTGTAGCGAGGGCTGTGGAGGCAGCTCTTTCCCGCTTGCTGTGCCCGCGGAGGGCTCCAGGATTTGGGGGAGGGAGAAGGAAGCATCAGCCGGGGGGGTCCATGATACTTGTGACATTGAAAGATGATCAGGCACATGCATTGTTGTCTCCTTATATTGAACAGCCCCGCGCTTGCTGCCGGAGCCAGGAATTAGAAGGGATTCGAGCTTTTCCCAAGAAATAAAAATGTCCCCAGATTCAGCCGCTTCTTCCTCCTCCTCAGCCGCGAGACTCTCCTCCAATGCTTTTAAAATTCACAATGTCTGCCGCCTTCTAACCAGGAGATCTCATGGATTTTATACAAAAGATGCAGGTGTCGCTCACAGAAAAAACATGGGAATCCTAAGAAAGCTAGTGTGTCAGGTAACCGCTTATAACATTTTCCAGCAGTGACTCAATCCTTGTTTGGAACCTGATTTCTTCATTCCAGATGTTGTGAACTCCAGTTTAGTGCAGGAATTTGGGTAACCTCTCGACCAAACTCTGAACGGGAGAAGTTTGTGAGAGAGCGAACAGCGTGAGTTTTTGATTAAGGATGAGAGAGTTAGCAATACTATTAAACTTACCTCTGAAAAAATCTGGAAAAGATGCAGCATCTTTATTATTCAAATCTGAAGAATATTGTATGGTGGAAAAAATGGCATTACCATTTCTAAATCAAACTTTTACTTTATAACAGTATTACTATCTGACTCTCTTTTTAAACTCTTTCACTCAGATTTCTTAATCCTGGGGACTATTATTGTACACAATTATATAATACTTAATATTAAAATTATGCTAACGGTGTAAGGGACATCATCAACTTTAAATTTGACCTCAAAACTCTAAGGGTTTGTCTACATGTGCAGTGGTGCAGGCTGCCCCGCTATAGACCCCTGGGGGAAATCTGTGCCAAACTTCTCAAAATAACGCTATATATTCACACCAGTTTCAATTATTTTGGTAATTTATTTCAAAATACCTGTCAGCAAGTATGTCTGTAACAATACAAAAAAAAAAATCAGGATTTTTTTTTGACAAACATATTTCTCACTGGGCATGTTAATACAGAATTTTGAGTAATTTATTTAAACTACAATACAGATCTATATTTCCTCCACCCCTTAGAAGCAGTGCAAAGGCTTAGGGTAGGCAGGGGTAACAGAGATGCTGAGGGAGAGGGAAGGAGCCTGGGAGAGAACCTGAAGGGTTGTTGGGTGTGAGTGGGAGAAGTATAGAACAGGGTTTTTTGTTATGGAGTAAGGAAGCCTCCCCCACGCAGCCCCTGGCTGACCCCATGTGTCCCTACAGCCCCTACCCCCTCTCCCTCATGTTGCTCTGCAGCCCCCTAGCTCCCATCCCCATGTGGCCCTGCAGCAGGGATGCTGGAACATGGAGGGCCATGCTTGCCCCTCCCCTCCCATTTTTTACCAACCATAAGGGCAAGTGACAGGGAGGAGAGGAGCAAGCAGGTGGCAGGGTCTTGGGGGAAGAGGCTGTACGAGGGCAGGGTCTTGGGAAAGGGGGCAGCGAGAGGGTGGGGCTCAGGAATAAGGGGCAGTGTGGGCTTGCGGGGGGGACATTTTGGGTGCCTGTGCCGTCCCCCCCCCACTTTTAGAGTGCTTCTGCCCTCCCATTCAGCCCCTGCTCAATGTTGTCGTCCCATTAGCCCTTCTGAACACCAGTCTGTTACAGGGCTGCCCCCCGCCGCCAAATTGCTGCCAAAGTGCCGGAAGGACCCAGTGCCACAGGTCTTCGGGGCACTTCGGTGGCGGGTCCCGAAGCGGAAGGACCCCCCCGCCGCCGAATTCCTGACAACAACCTGGAGCGGAAGACGCTCCGGGGGCCTGGGCCCCACGAGAGTTTTCTGGGGCCCCCAGAGTGAGTGAAGGACCCCGCCCATGGCCCTCGAAAAATTCGGGGCCCCTGCAGAGCCTGGGGGCAAATTGCCCCTCTCCTCCCCCCCCCCCCCGGGCAGCCCTGGACTGTTAATCCCCCAAATCCTATAACTCTTAATGGGGCTGGCACGCAGAGCACCCTGAGGAACTGCAGCCAGCAGCTGACAGTTCTGGTGCACAGTGGCCCCTGGTGGGCAAAAGGCAGAACTGCAGAGCCTCTGGCAGAATATTTCCTGCAGAGGGACATGAATTCTGCATGTGCACAGAATTCCCCCAGGAATAACTAGCACTTTAGTGAAGATTCCACTACACCAATAGGAGAGCTTCTCCCATCGGTATAGTTAATTCACCTCCACGAGAATCAATAGCTATGTCGGCAGGAGAAGCACTCCCATCACATAGAGCTGTCTACACAGGCAGTTAGGTTGGTATAACTCAGGAATTTTTCATACCTCTGAATGAGTTATACCAGTGTAAATTAGTAGTGTAGATCTGGCTTAAGTCCAACAGAATTGTTTCCACAATTAAAAAAATCAATAGTTTTCTGTAAACAAATAAACATGCCTCTGAAGTGGAAACCAAACATTGCAGCACTGGGAAATTGAAATTGCAGCTGATTATAAACCAGAGTGAAACTGATTTAAATTCTGTTATTGCTCAAGCTGAGAGAAATGTAGAAATAGCACACATAGGGACAATTAAATTAGTATTTAAAAATTACTTTGGTTTTAACAATCTAAGGTATTAGGCCCCATTTATGCAATCAGATGTGTGAAGGGGGATTCCTGCACTCACATAGGGCCCCACTGAAGCTAATGGGGCTTTGTCCGACTATAGCCCACCTACATGCATCTCATAAAGGATTGGGGCTTTAATTAATACAGATACAATTATTTACAATCCCATATCCTGATATCATTAATACACACGAGTAACTTTATGCATGTGAGTAATTCAAGTGAACTCATTAACATCTTGCATTCATTACACAAGCATGTAAACTCCCTCCCGTGCCTTCCTCCAAACACCAAAAGTAGGCTGGATCCCAAAACACCATGAATTCAGCGGGACTACTAACATATATATAGGTACTTATGCATATTTGCAATATCAGAGCCTATCATTTTTAAGTTGAAAAGGTTGCATACAAATTTTATTACCAATTTTATTTTTAACCTGTGTCGGTTAATGATAAACATTTATTTTCCATGATGCCCATGAAGTGGTAAAGCTTCTCTTTTCATTTTTTTGTCCCTAGTTTTCTTATAAAGGCCATTCATAAGTTTTTGTTACATTTTCCTCCACCGTATACCCCACTCCAGCTTTTCTGGATTTACTTTTCAAATACTTTTGAGTCAAAGCCCTGCTTGCCTTATTTCAGTGCCTACTGTATTCACAACTGGAAGTATCCAGTGCACAAACATAGAAAGAAGGAAAGAAAAATATAAAATGGCTAGATAACTCCAGGAGAGTTATTTATTTATTTTAAAAGTCCTTTATGTGTTCCACAGACTATGTTAAACTAATGTAAGTTATTAAGCGGTAGCGGCAAGTGAAATATTTTCCAAAACCACAGCTTGTCATAAAAGCCTTCATCTACTCATTGTCTATTTCAGAAAAGTACTAAATTCAAGAATGTTTGGACAACTCATTCCACATCTCCTATTGCTTATGAGCATGGAAGAATTTATTTTGACAACTACCGGTGCTGTGTGAGCAGGTAATTATTTGATTGCCAAAAATTGCCATTATTTTTCATTTTAATACTCAGGCTCTGATCTTAGAAACTCACATGAGTAGTCCCACTGAGTTGAACGGGATTACTTGTATAAGCGCAGATACCCATATGCCTAATTGTTCGCAGGATTGGACCCTTATTTTATTATCTTTAAGTGTTAGACAATAGCTGTATTGCATTGCTTTTGGCAAGGTATGGCCTGATCCTGTGAGGTGCTGCTTATGTTCAACTATCACTGGACTTTAATGGGAGTTTAAGATGTTCAGCACCGCACAGAATTCAAATTAAACAGACTGAACACTAGTTTTATTTCTTGTAGTTGTCACCTGGCCTCAGTGGGTCACAGCGGAGGATGCCAAATTCAGGGCAAACTGATGGGAAATAGGGCATTCTCACCCTAAATTGGTGGATATTCTATCATTAGACTATACCAAGCCAGTAGCAAAAGTAAACTTCTGCCTCAGCACATTGATTATCAAGAAGTCAAAGGTGCAGTCTCTTTAGGCATTACAGCCCTTGTCTCACCACGCAGACACTGGACTCTATGATGAGTGGTTACTAAAAAACAATTTAATCAAACATAGGGTTCTTTTACCCCCAAGAGATCAGGAACATAGGCAGATCAATGTATAAGTGAGATCTTACCCAATAATCATGCTGATGCCAATCCTTTAGTAACTATAAACTAAAAGTTTAATAATAAAAGAATAAGACAGTTGTTCATAGAATATCAGGGTTGGAAGGGACCTCAGGTCATTTAGTCCAACTTCTGGCTCAAAGCAGGATCAATCTCCAGCCAGATTTTTGCCCACATCCCTAAATGGCGCCCTCAAGGATTGAGCTCACAACCCTAGGTTTAGGGGCCAAGGTGCAAACCACTGAGCCATCCCTCTCCCCAATAGTTAATAGATCAAATAATTGCAAAGTTCTTATATTAGGTTTATAGCAGTGGATTAAACTGCTATCTTGTAAAGTCTCTCAGGTGAATCAGGGCAGGAAAGAGGCAAAGTGGAGATATTTCAGGGGCTTTTATATTCTGTGCCATGGGTCTGGAAATTTACTGTCTCAAAACAAAGCTCACAGCCCAGTTTATGGAAAGTTACTGGCTCAAGGTGGAGTTCAAGATCACGTAAGCATATCACATGTGCTTACATGGCTTGATGATTCACAGGGGTAGCCATTGCCTATATTCATGCTGAGGCATCCACAGGAAGAGCTATCTAGGTGGAATGGGTTTCCTCTATGACCCATTGTTAGAGTGAAGTGTCCTGAATGGGTCATCAACACATAGCTGATCTGGCTCTAATGTAAATCTATCTGGTTGGTTGGTGTTACCCAAGAATACCACACGTTTAAGATTAGGGCTGCCATGCAATTAAAAAAATTAATTGTGATTAACCGCATGAGTAATTGTACCATTAAACAATAATAGAATACTATTTAAATATTTTTGTATGTTTTCTACATTTTCAAATATATTGATTTCAATTACAACACAGAATAGAAAGCGTACAGTGCTCACTTTATATTTATTTTTTATTACAAATATTTTCACTGTAAAGAAAAGAAATAGTATTTTCAATTCACCTAATAAGTACTGTAGTGCAGTCTCTTTATCATGAAAGTTGAACTTACAAATGTTGAATTATGTACAGAAAAATAACTTCATTCAAAAACAAAAATTGTAAAACATTAGAGCCTACAAGTCCACTCAATACTACTTCAGCCAATCGCTCAGACAAACATTTGCAGGAGATAATGCTGTCTGCTTCTTGTTTACAATGGCACCTGAAAGTGAGAACAGGTGTTCGCATGAAACTGTTGTAACCAGTGTCACAAGATATTTAGGTGTCAGATGCACTTTAATGGGGGTTGAAGATACTTATCATCTTGTAGGATCAGGCCCCATTTTAGCATGTGATTTCCAGCACGTAAAATGCCTTGTGAATGATGTCATTTAATAAGTCCAAAAGAAGAAGACAGAACTAGAGACAGAGTTCATTTCAGGAAACATGTGTTGCTAAATTCTTAAACCATACAAGAATTCTCAGCTTCTGGCACCCACGCCATGAAAGGCACAACACTCTGATACACTGGAAGAGATTCCTCCTGATGTTACTTAATGGGTCAAATTCTGCTGTCAGCTACACAGTGCAAGTCAATGAAGTTACTCTAGATTTAAACAGGAGTAACTCAGAAGAATTTGGCACAATAACTTGTTACAAACTGATAGTTCCCCCCACCTCAAGTTCTAACCTATATAGGTTCTTATATCACTCTCATGACTCTAGAATCTGAGCACCTTCTAGTAGTGCAATTAGCAACATGAGTAACATCTGTCATTTGTCCTTCATTCTTTTTCTCCTCCTCACTCCAGGGGGAGAGTTGTTCATGCAGTGAAGTATTTTGTTTTGGTAGAGTTTTAGAGTGAGTGTGAGTGTGTGCATGCGCTGCAATGATTTTGCATTAGAGAAGGCAAGGTGGAAGAAGTGTGTCATGCACTTGGAGCTGCAGGTGGTGAGGTTTTTGATGATGGTCTGCTCCTGAGTTAATTTTCATATATTCTGTTTAGTTCTTTTTTTAAGTATGTTACTAAAATAAGAACATTATTGGTACATCTCTTGTCTAAAATGTTTACCTAGACGAAAAGTGATCTTTTTAATAGCATCTTATAGTGGGGGGGTGGGGTTACCCAAATTCTGAAAGTAGCATAGACAGACAATTACCAAAATAAGAATAGCCTAGCATGCTGGGAAGTTCAGAATGCTGACTTCATGAGGAGGAGGTAATGATTTATAATAGTGCATAAAGTGACCTGTTGACAGAGGTAGTTTATAAAGTAGACTGATCATTTATAATCTTTTTTCCTCAGCATTGCACGAGAGCCAAGAATACTTTATCAACTGCCAGCATGTTCTAAATCAGAAAAAATAGAGGATGCATTATTATTGGAATGCCCATTGGTAAGGTTACTTTTTACTGAAGGAATTTTGAAAACAAAATATAGCAACTGTTTTAGCTGTGGAAGAACAATTCACTGTAGACAAAATTGAAACCAAACATTTTAAAAAATGGGAATGACGTTTATTACAAATTATGGTCAGTTTATGTCTTCAGATGGCTGTGTATGGCTCCCATTGAAGTTGGAGGGAGTTTTGCTGTTACTTCATGGAAGAAGCCAAGTATTCGGAGACCATATTATCAACCTGCTCTTCTCTAACATTTTCAGTTAACCTAAATAAGTTCAAAACAGTATACATTAATACATTATGCTTTTCTTTGCTTGGAGCAGTTATTTAATGGGTCAGTTGCACTGTTTGTAACAACATTCTTGTTAACAACTATCACATTGCTTGTCAGGAATGATGATCTTCACACAGTAGATAAGTGAGAATTTTTGCATTGAAATGGGCTTAGACACTAGAGAACACTCTCTTCTCTGAGTTAAGTAATCATCTTTGAAAAAATTCCATGAAAATACAGGGTTCATTTAAAGTTTGCAGAATCTGACCTCCAGTCCGAGCCAAACATCTACACACTATTTTTAGTGGCATAGCACAAGTCTGTAGACAGGGGCTCTGAGACTTGCTGCCATGGGTTTCTGCTTGCCACGTACACACATCCTTATTGACTACAGCTGGTCATAACTCTACTGGCATTTTAGCTCACTATTTTCATTTGCGCACAGCTTTCTCTAAACTTCATTTTTTTGACTGAAATTGTCATACTTTCTCTCAGACCAAAGGTGACTTTTAGGGAAAGACTGAGTGGTTTTCTCATATTAAGATTTATTTGCATCTGGCTAACTCAAATAGGGGAACTCTAAAATATGACATTTTGTGCATGGCAAATTCTACTGGGAAATAGTCTGGTAATTTTGAGAAAAATTAGTAAATATTTTAAAATGTGCATTAATGAATGCAAACTACAACACTTTAATAGTCTTTTTTTTAGTTATGTTATTGCATATGGTATAATAATATCCGTGTGACTTTATAGTGCCACATTTCTCCACTATGCTGCTCCTAGATTTCTGCCTCCTGTAAGCAGCTGAGTGTCTAACTCCCACAGGAGTTGAGGATAGTCAGCATCTTGCAGGATCAGGCCCATACCGAGAAATGCAGTTTAAATCCCATGGAGTCATGCAAAAACAATTGGATAACTCCGTAGTGTCAGAGGGGGGTGCAGGGCTTAGGGCAGAGGGCTGGGGATGTGGGGGGCGGGGTTCAGGAGTCAGGGCAGGGGACTGGGGATGTAGGCTGGAGTAGTGGGGATGCTCACGGCAGGGAGCTTAAGGGGATATGCCCTAATTCCACCCTCATTCCCCAAGGCCCCATCCCTGCCTCTTCTCCGGAGCAGTGAGCGCACTGTGGCTGCAGTTCCCGCTCTGCTTCTCCCACTCCCTCCAGGGCCGCAGGGAGGGAGAGGAGGAGGGGCAGGAACCCAGTACGTTGGGGAAAGAGGCAGGGAGGAGGGAGCTTGGCTGCCGGTGGAGGCTGCCCTGCAGCAACAGCAGCCGGCAGGACCAAACTTCTGTCCCCTGCCCCTGCAAGAGAGAGCAGTGGGCAGGGGCGGAAAAGAGCAGGCTGGGCCTGGCAGGATTTTTAATGGCATGCTGCTGCCTGCTAGGGTCCCGGCCACTGGCCCCACCCAGCCCATTGCCAGCCAGGGTTCCGCAGCAGGCTGGGACCCCAGCAGCGTGCCATTAAAAATCAGCTCCTGTGCCGTCTTTGTGCCATATGTTGCCGAGCCCTGGCCTAGTTTCTCCTTCTGTTTCTTTTTTAGGGAATCCATGTTTAATTCAGATTTGCTGGCCAACTGTGCATATAGTGTTGCTGTAGGTCTTGGCAATCTGGTAATATTTGAGAAATGAATGCAGTTCAGGTGGGTCAGGGTAGCATAGGCATTGGGGCCCAACAGATGGGAGATGGCATGTTTAAGTTGGACGTATTTCCACTCCTTCTTAGTCTATAGATCAGAGGTCAGCAACCTTTCAGAAGTGGTGTGCCGAGTCTTCATTTATTCACTCTAATTTAAGGTTTTGCATGCCAGTAATACATTTTAATGTTTTTAGAAGGTCTCTTTCTATAAGTCTATAATATATAACTAAACTATTGTTGTATGTAAAGTAAATAAGGTCTTTAAAATGCCTAAGAACCTTCATTTAAAATTAAATTAAAATGCAGAGCCCCCCGGACTGGTGGCCAGGACCCAGGCAGAGTGAGTGCCACTGAAAATCAGTTCATGTGCCACCTTTGGCACACGTGCCATAGGTTGCCTACCCCTGCTATAGATTGAACCTTCTTTGAGTATTATAAAAGGGAGGAAGGTATCATTTTCAGTCAATTGAATGATGGTCAGAATTCCTTTCCTAATTAAATCTGGCCAAATGATGGGGTTGTCTGCTATACAGAATTTCAAGTTACCCCAGATAAAGAGTCTTTGTTATGTAGAAGAGGGTGATTTTTAAATTTAGTAGACATAGTTTGCCAAATATTTTTGTCTGCGACAATAGCTGGTAGTTGTTCTTTAGGGAAACAGTAGTAATCTAAGTGCAGTGCATTGGAAAAGGGTAAAGGAACAAACAGTTCTGCTTCCAGCTGGAACCAATCTGAGTTTCTAAAGCACAAGGGAATGAGCCATTGTGCTGATGGCTAAGGATTATTGCTTGATGGTTGGGACATCTAAAATCTGTTTTGAGAGGGAACTGTAATCTTTGTAAGGAGATTCTGGGTTTGTTACCAGCACCCTACAAAACAGACGGGAACATGTTGTCAATTTTGGTAAAATAAAAAGGAGAAATATGGGTAGGAAAGGAATTCAGAGTAAAAAGGATCCTCAGAATGGCATTCATTTTGACTGTTTATTTTTTCCCAAAGGGAGAGAGGTAGTGCCTGCTATCTATATAAATAGTTTGTTAACTGCATGATTAATGGGGTGAGGGTAACCTTGACTGTGCTTTTAATTTCCTTAAGGAAGAGGATGCCAAAATATCTGAGATTTGGTTTTTTTTTATCTAAATATCCCTATACAGGTAGAGCCACTTCCATCTAAATCCAAAGAGATCTTTATTGTTTCAAATTTATCTTGTAGCCAGAGAATTTACCAGTTATCTATAGTTTGTAGACTATTTAGAACAGATTGATTTGGATTTTTAATATATAGGAGGATGTCATCTCCATATAGAAAAATTTGTCTCCTGAGTCTCTGATTTAATCCACTGAATAGTTTGATGTTCCCTAATTTCTACTGCAAGTGTTCTAATGCTAGATTGAATAGGAAGGGAGAAAGAGAAGGCATCCCTGTCTTGCTCCCTGAAACAGGTCAAAGGGGCAGGGAGATATTGTGCTACACCTTTCCCCCAATATAACACGAATTTGGATATAATGCGGTAAAGCAGTGCGGGGGAGAGGGGGTAGAACTGTGCACTCCGATGGATCAAAGCAAGTTCAATATAACGCGGTTTCACGTATAACGCAGTAAGATTTTTTGGCTCCCGAGGACAGCATTATATCGAGGTAGAGATGTATTTGTTATATTCCAATCCCAATTCTTGGATCCTAACAGCTTTATCCATGAAATAAAGGACTTTCCCAAGCCAAATTTGTCCAGGGTCACAAACAGATATTGCCAGTTCACTCTGTCAAAGGCTTTCTCTGCACTGAGTGAAACAATTCCATGGGAATTTCTAGAGTGTGAACTATGCCTTTTTAAAATAAATTTCATCTGTTCAGGGTTAACCATTTCATTCATTACTTTTTCCAGTCCCTTAGCCAATATTTGTGACAGTATTTTTACATCAGTATTGATTAATGAGATGGATCTATAGCTGTTACAGTTTTGAGCATCCTTAGCTGGTTTAAGTAATACGGTAATTAGAGCTCCTCTCATAGTAGGAGGTAGCATACCTTTCTTTAAGGCATCTTAGAAAAGTATAACAGCTTAGGGGCCAGAATGTTCTTGAAACTTTGATAGAATTCTATCTGTAGGCCATCAAGGGCAGGGGTCTTGGCCAGATTAATTTCCTCCATGGCCTTGATTAATTTCTCTAATTGCAAGGGAAAGGCCAGCCTGGTCTGCTGTTCTTATGAGATTGTGGGCAGTTAAGAGCTTTAATAAAATTATTTAGTTCTTCTGGGTCAAGTGGTGAATCGTTATTGTAAAGAGCCTGGTAGAATTTGACAAATTGATCATTGATCTCTTTTTGATTAATAATAACCTGCCCTTGTTATGATTTGAGTGATAGTATTTGAGACCTTTGACTGCTTACTTTTAATCTATATGTGAGAATTTTCCCCACTCTTACTCCTGACTCCCAGTATCTCTTGTGTGAGTCTAAAAAGAGAAAATTGGGGGCTTGTGCTGAAGTTAGTCTATTTACTTTTTACCAAAGATTGATTAATTTTTTAAGATTTTCTTGGTAGGACTAGTTGGCACATTTTATGTCGATAGCTTTAAGTTGTTTGGTTAATTCTAGGACCTGAGCCTGGCTAGCCATCTCCCTATCTGCTGAATAGGAAATAATCCTGCCCCTAATAAAAGCTTTTAGTGTATCACATAGGGTGGATTGGGATATCTCTGGTGGGTCATTTGTTTAGGAAAAAAACTGAATTTCTTCTGTGACATAGTTCTGAAAATGTTTATCTTTCTCAAGAGCAGAGTTCAGTATCTTTCTTTACAAGTCCAATTTGTCTTGGGAGGTGTAGCAACCTGGTGCATGATAAGTGATCATAATAGACTTGATTTCATTATTGAGCACTAAGTCTACCAGATTCGTAGAAATCAGGAAGAAATCTATTTGTGAATATGTGGACTGCGAGGAGGAAAAAAAAGTAAAATCCTTCATCCAAGGGTTCCGCAACCACCATACATCTTTTAACCCCAATTCTTCCTTATAATCTTTTATAATATTTCTAATATGTGATTGTGTATGTTGGGGTTGGCCTGATTTGTCTAAAAAAGGGTCCAATACTTCATTAAGATCTCCTGTTATGATGATTGATACTAACAGCATATTAATTTCGGAGGGCAAGTGTTTTTAAAAAGTAGAGCATCTTTATTAAGAACATAAGAACATGAGAATGGCCATGCTGGTTCAGAGCAAAGGTCCATCTAGCCCAGTATCCTGTCTTCCAACAGTGGCCAATGCCAGGTGCCTCAGGGGGAATGAACAGAACAGGTAATCATCAAGTGATCCATCCCATCACCCATTCCCAGCTTCTGGCAAACAGAGGCTAAGGACACCATTCCTGCCCATCCTGGCTAATAGCCATTGATGGACCTATACTCCATGAATTTATCTAGTTCTTTTTTTGTACCCTGTTATAGTTTATTGGGTCCACATACATCAGTGGGTGTCTATAGAATCAGAGGTCATAGCCTTCACAATAAAAAGTACCTTCCTGATCTTCATTTACATCTAGAATTTGTAAAGTGAGTCTTTTAAGAAACAATATTGCTACATGTTTGGCTGCAGAGGAGAACTTGTTAAGCACCCCTCCACCTATCCTAAATGTCTCTGCCTCCAAGTCATTACGTGGGTTTCTTGTAGGAAGATATCTGCTTTCAGTGTTCCTCTGACGTTCCAGGAAACATAGTTTATAATATTAGCCATAAGGCGTGTTTAAGTCAAATATCTCTTTATCAGGTGGCTGAATACTTCTCATTGCTTGAGCTGCATATCTGGATTCCTCCTCACCACCCTGGGCATATGAAGAGTGGCCTCATCACACCTTCCCCCCCACAACTCAAAACATCCAACTGGAGCATAGCTGGAGTCCCTTTAATTTGATAAAGGAGAAATAGTCTCATATCAGGGGAGGGCGTGGTTTGATCCCAACAACAAAAAAAGTGTGAAGAAGACTACTGTCTCAACTTAAGAGCAAGTCTATAGTGGATATATAAGAAAAAGTTATACAAATTGTTTAAACAACCTTATTCCAACATAACTGGATCGTTTGCAGATAAGGGTTGATTAGCAGAACAGTTTTTCCTAAACTTTGCCCCTGGAGCCTTGTCCACGCTGGATTATAGTGTAAACTCCATAGTCACCCGTGTAAATCAGCATAACATTTATTTCAACTCTAACAAAAATAAAAACTAAAGAAAAAACCTGAATATTACTGAAAAAAAACAGACGGCTACAACTACACTGCATACAACAGTGTCATAATAACACATTCTCAGTAATTTGGTGAATCATGAACAGCAATAATAATAATTATTCTTGGATAGGATTTTAGGAGATCAGATTTCTTTACAGTTGGGGAATTGAAACAGTTCATCATTCAACTGAAATCTTCATTACACTATTTAGATCTGATATCTCTTATAAGTGTACGTTTAGGGCAAATGGATTGAATATTTCCAAATTTACTATAAACCCAAAATATAGGAAATTAGATGGGGATGAAAGAAAATTATCGAGGAAGGGGAAAGGAGAGGAAGATTTTAAAAATAAAAAAAGGTGAGAAAGGGTTGGAAAAGATATCAGGAGCAAGAGTCCCTCAGATCGAAAACAAAACCACACTTCTCTGTGGCACCTTACCGATCCATAGGTGTAAGGAGTCCACGGGTCTAGTTAAGCAGTTTGGTTGGAGTGAGGGTCTTGAATGTGGATATGCTCCTGGTACACTGGATTAATGAAGGGCATGGGCTAGGGTGGATGCACGCAAAGCAGGCGTGTCCATATTGTAATCCTACAACCTGCTTACAGCAGCAGGTGGAGCACATAGTGGCTTCTTGAGTTTGGGTGGAGGCTCAAAATTCAAATCAGAGATGAGATCCTTCTTCCCAGCCAGCCCCCTCTGCTGATGAAGCATGGAAGTTCAAAGAAATGAAAAGTAAGGGGACAAAATGGTGGATTTGTCCTTTACAATTGTTTTGTTAGACTGAGATCTAAATTCCACCACTGCAGTGACTTATCTGGTAAAGTTGTTTTAATGCATCCCATCTGTATCTTTTACAGGTTTTTTTTTCTCCTTTTTTTCTCTGTAGTGAGATCAGACACCTTCAACTTCTTCTACTGTCATAAAACCATCTTGCCTTCCCTTTTAACTCTGAAAGTAGAGGGGAAGAAAATGAAGTAGTCCAAACCCAATCCTTTGGCTACAGCTCTTGATGTGTTAAATTTAGCTCTCTTCACCACATCCTTGGTGTAGTCATCAGCCTATGTCCCTTCCATGTTAGGTTTTTAAGTTCTTTTTTAAGAATGAGTTCCTTAAAACTGTATTTTAAAAATCTTAGTTATAGCCTGGTGCTTTGTATGTGGAGTGGATTTTTGCACAAATGAGCGATGGAATATCTCAATATTTAACTTTGATTGGTGGGGGAGAGACAAAAAGAACTGGCAACATGGTAGATAAAAATTCCACAAGCTTCCCTTTTTCCAACCCCTCTTGGAGACCCAAAATTCTCAGATATTTTTGTCCTTGATCTTCCCTCAAGATCATTAACCTTCTCCTGCAGTGTTTTAGTGGTCCTTTTCTGTTGCTCTGAGGTTATATTCATAGTACTCATTGTGTCTTCTAGTGAGGAGATTCTGTTTTCAGCTTCCTCTAGTTTTGATGCTGAGTCTTATTAGTACACGTCAAGTCAATTTGTAATAGTTTTGATTTCAGTTAAATCTTCAGATATTTTTCTCAAGATAGATCACTTGAGATTTGTTTTAGGTAGTCCATAATTTCATATAGTGTCAGAGGAGCAGCCTCTCCCTCGTCAGCCATCTTGCTGCAAAAGGACTGTCTGAAACCTTCTGCTTTTTAGGATTTTGTAGAAAGTCTGGAGATGGAACAGCATCTGTAATGCTATTAAATTAAAAGAGTTATAGAATATCTGATGAATATTAGATGGGGCATGGGGGTGGGAAAGCGAATCAGTTGCTGCTGGTTGTGGATTTTAGAGGTGGCAAAAGGTAGTTATAAAACTATGCATCCATCGTTCCCCTTGTGGCTCTCAGAAGTCCTACCATCAGCTTTAAAACTGTTGCAGTCTTGTGTCTGTATATTTCATTTTTATTGCAGGACATTTTAATTGTATCTGTGTTTTAATCTGGGTTTGTAAACGCCACCCATCACTAAGGCACTGATTTTGTGTTTGGCCTCTACTTACATCTTTTTTGAACCTGCAGTTTTGTAAGCACAATTGGTATGACATCCAACTGCTTAATACCAAGCAGTTAGACTTCTATGGCCTTGTTGGGGGGGAGATTGACCAGTATAGCTGTCTGGAATAATTAGATATTACAGAATAAATAAATTATATCAGAATAATTCCTTGTGTGGATGCTGTATTCCAGATTTATCGCGTCTAGATGAGACACGATAAATCAATCCCCGATAGATCTATCGCTACGTGCCAATCCGGCGGGTAGTGTGGATGTACCCAAAAAAGTGAGTCCATATAGGAAGCTATTCTGGTATAGCTTATTGCCTGTCAATTTCTCCATGTAGATTCAGCCTAAGCGATATCAATTACACCTACAAACAATTGTGCCCACAGTTATTTGTACCTGAATACTGTGAGTGTGAAAAGAGAGGATGGTGTTCAATAATCTGCCCCCTAATCTCCATTTAGGCCAGATAGTTTGCTTTAAAAGCTATAGGAAGTACGCAGTATGGCTTTCCTCATGTTCACATTCAAACTTTTTACTGATAACTTCTTTTTATATAGGAGGAAACGCTTCCCAGTCCACCAGACTATAAATCTTCTCTTGCAGTTTTGACTGCTCATAACTGGCTCCTTCGTCTCTCTGCTAATACTGGAGAAATACTGGAAAAAATATACCTTCCACCCTACTGCAAATTCAGGTATTAATTATTGGCTGGGCTTTCTACAAGTAATGGTTTAATTATTTAGGATTATAGCAATACTATAGGAGAAAATCACTTAATTTGTAATATATTAAAGCTATTTTGTTCCTATGAATTCACAAAGCTTTGTTTAACACTGTTACTTTGGAGGGGCAGAACCTATATTGTTTAGCTAGAGGTCTGGAAAATACATTTTTCTGGATGAAATTTCTCTCAAATTCACGGCAGGAAAAGGATGAAGCCCAAAACTCATCAGCAAATAACACCTTTCTTTCAGACTCTGTGGAGGTGCAAGTGGTTGAATAGCCTGGAGGTTAACTTCCTTCAGATCAGAATGAAGGCATTTTGTTGATGCAATGAATGGCAGCCTGCAGTGCTGGTCCCATGCTGTACCTACTCTATGGATGACTTCAAGGCTCTCAGTCTGGCATCTTTTGTGAGCACAGTTACCACACCGAATTTTCTTTTAGAAAAGTTTTAAACTTCAGCACTGTAAATGTTAGGGACTTGAGTTTACACCTATATTTCCAGTTAGCTCATCTGGAAAAGCAAGAAAACCACAAAATCAGGCTAACACTGGCTTTTCTCTGCCAATTTTACAACTTTAATATTGCAACAACAGCATTCCAGAATGTACCTTTTAAGATGTGAAAAGCAAACGTCATAAAACAAGGAAAATATTACCAATTCAGAAATAGACAATTCTAACTTATGAATGTTCTTTTGCACAAAGTATCCATTTTTCCATTTAAGAGGAGGGCAATTACTGCTACTGGAGAACTGCAAGTTTTCCTTTTAATTCCGAGAGGAAATGACCCTTTTTATGCTGCAGAATCAAAAACTGGTTTATGAAGGGAAAAGGGGAAAAGTGCATTAGCTGGTCTTAATATATTAAGAGCTTGCAATAGTGCTTGTCTCATTGTCTCAATAAAGTGAACCAGATCTTGGCCCCCAACTCCATCAACGTTGTGCTACTTCAGGTGCCCAAACACTCTTTACCCCAGATGGTTTAACAAGCAGAGCTTGGCCAGATTCTGGGACCTGCTTCAGCATCCACATGATCTGACGTGTTGTAACCTGTGTTGCAAAAAGCTTGCAGTGTGAAATGGTGCATTTGCCTTAAGAAAATCTAAAAAAACTACTACATTTAAAAATGCATTTTTATCACCAATAGGTATCTGAGTTGGGACACTCCTCAGGAGATTATGGTTGTCAAGTCAGCTCAGCATAAATTTACAGCAGCAGCACAGCAGGTAGGTGTACTCAAGCATGCTGTGAGGTGAGGTATATATAGCCAAATATTTACAGGATAAGTCCAGAGGTTAAGAGAGAACTCTTCGTGAGCTGACCCTGTGGCATTACCTAATGCAGGTATGTTAACACTCTTCTTTTATGTTACTAGAAGAGAAAACATGACTGGCTTTGTGATTAGAGGACAGAACCGGGTCAAGAGACCCTCCCTTCCTCATATGGCTTTGGGTATGACTACAAGTTCTCTGAGCCTCAGTCTCCCCCCTTGGTGATAATCCTCCCCTAACTCACAGGATGTTGTAAAGCTCTGAACAATATTTATCATGGTTTCATACTGTGAGCTTCATGTCCTAGCATGTAATATTGCCTGAAATACAATAACTAAGTTCAGTGTTACTGTTCTTCCCCAGGCAGGCATCCAGCAGTCTGTGCTATTCTTTCTTGCTGTATTCAGAGTTCTACCTCTGAAATTTATTGGAATGCTGGAGATAAACAAAAAAGTGAGTTACTTTCTATATTAACTATGCTTCAAGGTGTAGTAATTTAAAAAGCATTGTGTTGCCTCATTGCATGTCCCAATAACGCAGGACTAATTTGTATAATGTAGTGGCTTATTTCCCTGGTGAATGTAACGATATCCCACTTTCTTTGGATAGAAACAACCACAGAGTGATTCTTCACACAAGTGACCTGCAGGGAAAATACCAAGTGCACCAGATCTGTTCTGTAGGTGCTAGGAAAGGTTGTTTGAAACAAATTCCTTCTTAAAGGAAGAAGAGAGTTGGGAATTGGAGTTTTTAAGGAAGCTAGCTATGAGAATATCTCCGTTCACCATTAGGGGTGTAATCTGTAAATACTACATATAATGAGGGATTTTTAACTTGTGTTTATATTAATCTGGAAAGATATTAGAAAAATAATAAAAATGTGAGTCTTCTTGTGCCAGTCAAGAAGAAATATGTCCTATCTGAAGCTTGTCTGTAATAGCATGTGCATGAGGAGGCTATTGATGAGAAAAGCAGCAGTGAAATTTTGCTATCAATAAGCACCTCTGTCCGTAAATAGTTTGAGTTGCAAAATAAAGTTTACAAATTGGCTGGTGAACAAGTGGGCAAAAAAAAAAAAAAAAAGGCAACACAGTTAATCTCACTGAATGCACTATGTGTAAATTATTTAATTTACACAATATTTATTTTATTTAAATTATTTAATTTACAAATAATTATTTACTCTATGTGTAAATATTTAATAGTAGGTTAGATAAATGTCTATCAGGGATGGTCTAGACGGTATTTGGCCCTGCCATGAGGGCAGGTTACTGGTCTTGATGACCTCTCAAGGTCCCTTCCAGTCCTAGAATCTATGAAAATCATAAGTGGGGTTATTTTATAGCAAAACATAAATTACTCAAGAGCCTATGTAAATTAATGTCTGCCACAAACTAGAAATCTAACATCTTATATGCTGGTATGTTTTTATTTAAAGTTTACCACAAAGCACAGAATTTGATATAATTGAAAACAAACCTGTCTAGGGAATGTAATGAAGAGATTTCAACTGTGAGGGTCAAATCTGAGATTAAATATATATGCCAAAAACACTTATAAAGGAACCACTGGCAGACCCTGCCTAAGGGCCCAATTCTGCACCACTGAAATCGTGGGAGTTTTGCCATTGATTGCACTGGGTGTAGAATCAAGGGTTAATGCCATCTGAGAAGTTAGTACACCTCTACCTCGATATAACGTGACCCGATATAACACGGATTTGGATATAACACAGTAAAGCAGTGCTCCAGTGGATCAAAGCAAGTTCGATATAACGTGGTTTCACTTATAACGCAGTAAGATTTTTTGGCTTCCAAGGACAGCGTTATATCGAGGTAGAGGTGTATCAGAAACTGGTGAAATGCTGATCCATTGGTGCAGATGAGTATCCTTTCCCCATCTCAGCCATCTAGTTGGTGCTGAAGGGAGCTGAGACCTCTGAAGCAGAGGGCTTGGAATCAGAGCAAGCCCTCCTAAGCTCTGCAAAACCTGACCTTTTTTCTGCTGTTCTGATTGCTGCTCTCCCAACAGGCCCTAGTGCCAATCTTCATGCCCCTTTTTTCTCCACTAGCAGACTGGCCAATGTGGAGGACAGAGATGGCCTTATTCCAACATGTACTGTTGATGTAGCTCTGAGCCACAGGGGTTTTCTTTTTTGTTACTCATCTGCCCAAGCTTAGTACAGCAAGACCCCAATTCTTGACTGGAGTTCTTAGGCCCTACAGAAATACAAATAATTAGAGCTAGGCAGAGAAAGATAATTCTGTTTTGTGGAGGATTTTGACATTTAGGTTTTGTTCCAATTCAGATTGAGAAGCAAAAATGTTGAAATTCTCTGTGAAAGGGAATGAACCCTGGTTCTGGAGCAGTCTGCCTGGCAGGCTGCCCCAGAGCCACAGATCCTGGAAGCCCTGGGAACGTGAGCTGCCAAGGACTTGGAAGCTTGGGCTCCCCAGCATGCCCACAGGCAAGCTGGCAGGAAACCAGGCAGGATTTCATCAGGATCCTGCCTAAGTTCTGTCAGAACTTCACAGAAATCAAGCTGTTTCCACAGAACATTTTGATTTTGACAAATTGGCAAATTTCAACGAAAAAACATTTCATTAGAAATTTTCCAACCACCTGTACAAATAGTGACTAGTTCTATGGAGAGAGCATTAAACAGGGCATGTAGATTCAGATCTAATCCCCACTGATTTGGCCCCCTCTGGCTTGTGAAGCAGGCAATACATGTATTTCTAAGACAGCCAGAATCTGACAGCATGTATTTGGGATGTGGTTCCTGACATGTGCTATGGATCCAAATGGGTTTGGGTTTTTTGTCCTACATATGGGTCAAAGAACATCTGATTTGATGCTTGTTTTGGCTTTTTCTCTCCCCCATTTTAACCACATTTCCATAAAATATATCTGATTAGCAGAGTGAAAACTTTACTCTTCATAAATCCTTTATAAACGTAGGAAGAAATTGAGCTTGGAAGCGCATGTGTGGCCCATAAAATATTAGGAATAAAGTTCATCTTTTTACATCAGCAAAAGTTTATTTGCATTTTTTGTGGTGTTCCTTCGTGGAGATGCATGAGGCACTCTGGACAAAATGAATACTGCAGTGTCATTAAGATCATAAGCACCTCTCCACAGACCTATCCAACTTGGGTTCAGGTTCAGAGCTTAAACATCCAATATTGTATCCTGACTGATGCATTAGTAACATAATTAACTTTTCAGCTGTGTGTGTCCTGGATCCCTGAGCAGAATGAACACTTGCCTCCAGTTATAGCAGTAAACCAGGTATCAGGATTAAAAGATTGTATTTCCATCTCTGCTACTGATTTATCATGTGCCCTTAACCAACTTCATCACTGTGTGAATTTGTAAAAACAGGGTAACAAGTTACCTGTTTTAGAGGCATATTGAGAATGAATGTCGGTAAAGATTCTCTGACTTCAGATGGTACAGAAGTGCAAAGTATTATTACTGAAGTACAAAAGAATAGCTGATTTGCAAAACCATCTAAAATAAAACATCTGTCAGCAATTTTGGAGAAGAGTGTAGCAGGAAATGAGACTGTAAAACAAAGCGAGTCAATTTCTATGTCAAGCAGCCTTAGTGTTTTACATTTTCTTTTTAATGATCTCTTTCCTGATGGAATATTTTCTTTTCCTTGAGCCAGATATTTGGGAACAATGTAACAGATGTTGCTTTTTCTCATGGAATGCTGATTGTGATGTCTAGCGTGGGTCTGGTCAGGCTCTATAGCTTCCAGTCTATCTCTGAGCAGGTAATGGAGTATGGAATTTGACACACGACCTACTATACTTTGAGGAAACTTATTATTATTAATTTAGCACTGTATATGAATATGACACTTTACTATAGGAGAAATGCACCAAACAAAGGTTAGAATCCATGCTCTAAGAAAATTACAGTCTAAGGTATGAATGGGCAGACTATCTTACCAAACAATTCCAATAGCATTATTCTCAAATTTTAAAATGTACGTAGGGCGGGTACATAAATACTCAGACTCCCCATAGAGACAGCTTACCAAAACAAGTGTCTACAGCCTGCTACGTCATGTCTGTCGTAACAGGAAGAAGTATTGAGGTTGGAAACCAATGGGCAAGGAAGACTCTTTGATATGAAATGGAATCAGAGAGAGTCTAGGAATAATAATTTAAATTCCTTTAGCCAAAAAAATCTACTAGTACTTAGAAAACAAGATTTTAGGTTTAAATGAACCATTTGAGTAATGCAGTAAAATTGAACAGCAAACGTGTACATCACTAAAACCAATTTGTTTGTATGATTTTAGTTCACAGAGCAGAAATTTGATTTGGGATGCAAATGCAACTGGAATGGTAAAGTTGGAATTGTAGGAAAGTATCCATTTGGACTTCCTTGTAACATTAAAATAACAGGTATTTTATCTTTTCATAATTGATATTCATGGCTGTTATGTTTTATCTGTTGATCTTTCAGTGTTAGCAAGAATATTTAAAACTGCTGTGTCATGTTGTGTTGTTCTATACCTCTATTTTTAATTGGATATTCATGTTACAATTCAGAATGTTTTCTGTTTTACTTCCAAACCCAAGAATTTACTAAATAGGACTTCTACAGAAAGTTAGAACAGGAACAAAACTGCTTCAGAAACTAAAAACTGTGCATAAACAGGAATCCCTTCACCTACCACTGTAATACAGCCACTTCTGAGGTGGAACATGATAGCTGTTAAATTGCACACAGAAAAGCTACACAATAGTTAGGGCCCTACCAAATTCATGGTCCATTTTGGTCAATTTCACAGTCATAGGATTTTTTAAATAATTTCATGATTTGAGCTATTTAAATCTGAAATTTCACGGTGTTGTAACTGTACGGGTCTTGACCCAAAAAGGAGTTGTCAGGGGGGTTGCAAGGTTATTGTAGGGGGGATTGCGATACTGTTACCCTTACTTCTGCACTGCTGCTGGGGACAGCACTGCCTTCAGAGCTGGACAGCTAGAGAGCAATGGCTGCTGGCCGGGATCCCAGCTCTGAAGGCAGAGCCACCGCCAGCAGCAGCGCGGAAGTAAAGATGGCGTGGTACGGTATTGCCACCCTTATTTCTGCACTGCTGCTGGCAGGGCATTGCCTTCAAAGCTGGGCACCCGGCCAACAGCTGCACTGTCCAACCACCCAGATCTGAAGGCAGTGTAGAAATAAGGGTGGCAATACCGCAATCCCCCTAAAATAACCTTATGCTGGTCTCCCTCGTAAAATCTGTGTAATATAGGGTCAAAGCATACAAAAGACCAGATTTCACAGGTGGAGACCGGATTTCACTGTCCATGACGCGTTTTTCATGGCATGAATTTGGTAGGACTCTAACAGTGGTATAACATAGGAAGTGAGAAACAGATTACTGTATCTAATCTAAACTGCGGGGAGAATTCAAGGGGACAGAATGTAATTTATCCAAATTGCAGTTTGACCATTCTAGCTGTCCATACTGTGTCAGTCATATTGAGCTTAATTCTTAGTGAAAAACTAACCTATTTTAGAAAACAACTCTTATGTCCAGCTTACAGATATGGCATTCTGTACTATTACTTTTTGTGTGTAAAGTTCTCAGATACAAAAGGCATCTTTATACCAGTGCATCAGAGATCAGAATCTTAAGGAGGGTCCCAAGTCCAGGACTTCCCCATCTCAGCACATAAATTGTTTTTCTCTAATTAAAGAAAATCTAGACTTTTTCCTCCCTGCCCCTGCAAAAGTAGGAGCCTCCTACATTAATATTTGGGCACAAAAGTGCTAAGCTGTTGCCAGCTCCCACTGCTGTCAAATATCCACTTAGAATACCAGTTTTAGGCTCCCTTTAAAAAAAAAAATAATAAAATCATGTGCTTTTTGTAGTCAATATTTTAACAAATGATTTTCCATATAAAAAGTGCATTTTATATTTACATTAATTTTTATTGAAGAATTTCACATAGTAATAGCAGACAAAACAAGCCAGATACTTCTGCCTAATGCAAGTAATTCACAAAGATATAATATAGAGCTAGATAATAATCTAAAGCTTTAATTATGTAACATCTTATGAAAACAAGAAATGAGACTGTACGATGATCTAAATTGGATCAAGTTCTGCAAAGGAGAGGGAGTTTAGGAAATCTCTCTTCAGTTCCTCTCTGACGTAGTATACTAAACCGTGATTTAGTGTTGGATGCCCTGTTGAGAATACGCCTGTGTGAGTTTTGAAAGGCAGCTTATATTAGATACATTTCCAAGGTTTGTGGATCGTTAGAGTTTTGGATCATGAGTTTTAAGACAAAGTAAAAGCAAAAGAAACCTTTTTGATCTTGAACTTTATTCAAGAACAGTTTGTGGTTAGGACATTTTCAGCTTCTGATGAACATTGACTATAGCTGCTCTTTGGAGATAGTTACGTACCTGTGGTTTTTGAGTTGTTTTCTTTTATGAGTGAGATGGCTGATTTAGCCTGTACAGTGACATTCAGTGCATCTATGAAGAAGCAGCTGATCTTTTTGAAGACTGCAGAGTCTAAACTTGTGCTTGTTGAAACTTAACTGTTTGGGATGCTATGTGGAAGGCTTGAAAGCTGTGGGGACTTGAAATCTTGTATTTTTCCACAGAAAAAACACATCTTGGGAAGAAGTAACGCACGCTTCCCAGCATTACTCTGCAAGGGTAACCCTGACCTAGAGAAACCACCTCTACAGCTGACAGGGTAGAGCAGTCTCCATGTGTATTCAGTTCTTGGCTCTCTGCCAAGACTGACAACAACGTAGGTGATGTGGACACCTATCCAAGAGGAACTGTACAGAGATCAATAAGTTAGTGCACATAGGTCACCAAACAGCTGTTGGCTGGTAATGATTTTCATGTACTACTGACCCTGGCCAAATGTGAAAGAGGCAAAAAGCACCTTTAAACCATCATAAATCTACTATCTCCTGTTTAACACACACACCAACATTTATTATGAGAGGATTTAATAGTTTCATAAAAATGGAGAGGAAAATATCTTGCTCATCGTTTTTCCAAATTTAGAACAAATATACTAGTACCGCCAGGCGCAAATGAGGCTTTGCATTTAGATGACACTGGAGTATTTTGTGGAAATGAACTAAAGAGGCTCAAATAATGATTGAAAATTGACATTTCTAGGAGGTGCTTTTAAGAACAATGACAGTATTCTAATAAACAGTGGACTGCTGGGCAGGGCCGGCGCTACCATTTAGGCAGCCTAGGCAATTGCCTAGGGCGCCAGGATTATTGAGGGGGCAGCATTTTGCTGTGGAGTGGCAGGCAGCTCCGGTGGAGCTGCCGCAGTCGTGCCTGCGGATGGTCAGCTGCTCCCACGGCTCCGGTGGCCCTCCCGCAGGCATGCCTGCGGCAGCTCCACCAGAGCCGCAGGATCGGCGCGGGAGGCAGTGAAATGGCCATGCGCCTAGGGCGGGAGAAACCCTGGCACTGGTCCTGCTGCTGGGTAATGGGAGCAAGCAACACATAAGAAAGAAAGGAGAGGTGGGAGATAGTGATAGCAATTGCTGTGATTTTGGGATCTGATCTTTAAAATTGTTGGCAAAAGACAACATAAGCATAAAGAGAGAGACTTGTGAGGTTTATATTTTTTAAGGCTGTTGTTGCGTAAAATGGGCTCAGAGTTAGTAATTTAGTCAATCCTCCTGAACTTTTTCAGGATTCTTAGTAGTAAATGTTTTTATAAAGAAAATGATCAGCCTGTCAGGGAATGAGGTTTCATGAGGTTTTCCTCTAATTTTTTAACCAATTCTATTTGCTATCAACCCTCTTCCAGTGCTTCTGATCTACCACATATTGCACTTTTCTCCCTAGAGACATCATTCATTATTAATCCTATGTTATTAAATCTTGCTTAGAATCTCCCTTTTTACTAAATGTTAGATCAGAGGCAGTCGTCTTCACTTCCTGTCCTAACCTACTGGCTGCAGCTAAACAGCTGCCACTTTCGAAGTCAGATGTGGTTTCATTCCCATGACAGATAAAGCGACTCTTCTCAGAATAGCTGGCTGAGCACTTTGGGATCTTGACATGCATTGGGGGGAAGGGGGAGCACTAGCTAAATGTAAATTCAGGTATTGGATGCAGTCAGACTACTTCAAACTGTAATTTTGTTCAATCTCACAAATTAAGCAGCATAAAACCAGGTCAGAATTTGGCTGAAACATCTAGGGAAAACTCACAGTGCTGCAAAAAGTACTGTGGCTGATTCAGTTGGTGGCATTTTTTCCCCTAAAGCAGCACATAACCAATTCCCCAGCACAGCACAAGAGGGCACTGTACTGCTGTAAAATCAGTGTTTCAAAAGAGACATCAAACTGAAGTCATAATCAGTTCTTGTCATTAAACGTACCACAGTATATTTTACAAAAGCAGAGATGTGGGCCTTATTATTATTAATTATTATTATTATTATTGTTGCTCTGGCCAAACTCCAGCTTGGGTAATTACATTCCACCTATTTCAATTCCCCTTGTAATTTCAAATAGTCTTGAGTTTCTGTCAGATTGTTTTGTAGTATTGCTATATTCTGTTAAACAGGGCTGTTCTTCAGCCCAAAAGTTGGGTCCATGTTAGTGGTTGTAGAAATTATTTGTAGGATACTAGTTAGTAAAGGTTTGTAAAGTTTTTTGGTATCCATTTAGATTAAAGTTACTATGTAAATACTTTCTCCCATTGTTGCACGGAGGATTTATATGAGTAGCTTATTAATGCAGAATGTAACTTGCTCCACGTGAGCTGAAGGGAAAACTAGATTCCTTTTGCCATTTACTGCACTGAGTCCTAAAATTTTCTATTTGTATAATTTATCAACTCAGCTGCAGATTACACTGATTGTGATTCCTCCATTGTTTTCTTAAGAGAGATGAGTGGGGGATATATTAAAGTTCAGACACTTTCTTGCACGTAATGCCAGTTCGCTAGGTAGAAGTTAGTTGCCCGTCTGTACTGTATTTCTATGTGCACAATGACATTAAATGCTGTAATGAGTTTTTAGATGTTTTTAAGAATGAATAATTTAATTAGAATTCTACAGACCAATGGAATTATGAGGCTGTTAATAATGATCTTAACATTACACAATGTTACAGATACCCCACCTTTGCTATTTGAAGTGTCTTCCCTGGAGAACTCATTTCAAATTGGAGGATACCCTTGGCATTACATCATCACACCTAACAAGAAAAAGCATAAAGGAGTCTTCCATATTTGTGCTCTGAAAGACAATGTTTTGGTAATATATTCACATAGCAGCCTCACTCATCCTATCATCTGAGTAACACTTCGAGCAATAAAGATTTTCCCATTCTCTCCTACAGTGCCCTCTTAATGTGCTGATTGCGCCCTTGGCCAGGGAGTGCCATACTTGATGGGCTGCATCTATAGCCCAGCAATGCTGCTTCTGAAATTGCCAGAAGAATCAACACAAAGCAATGGAAATATTTTCTTCCCACCAGTGTTGCTTCTGGTGCTTCCTGCCTTCCCCTGCATCCACAGCATTACCTCCTCTGTGTTCCCAACTCAACAGTGATGGGTTGAGCTGAGTCTTGTACCTATATCCTGCATGGTGCCATGTTGTTTCCCACTGTCTACAGCCATTTTACAAATAAGCTGCTTTACTATTTGGCGATTGATCCTTTTACTCCTGGGTGAATTCTGCACCACTGTGCACATACAGAATTTATGTGCCAACCAGAATTTTTTTTCTCCTGCAAAAAATACATTGTTGGAAAGTTGCTGCAATTATGCCTTTCACCCACCAGGGGCTGCTGTGGTGCCAGATCAGAGCAGACACTCCCAGGCCAGCCCTAGCTGCAGATAGGGAAGAGAAGAGGCTACATTCCTCACAATGCTCTGCCCCTGGGGCCAGGTCAGGAGGCTAGGGGATGGTCAGCATTGGGCACATGAGGCTGCTGGGGAAGAGGATCACAGACTGGGGTTCATAAGGGCTAATGGTGCAGAGGCTGGATAGGAGTGGGGGTCCAGGGACACATGGGGACAGGGTACGGAGATGGCTGAATGGGAGTGCAGGGCCACATAGGGATGAGGGTGAGGGGGCTGTCTGAGTGGGGGTGCAGGGCCAGATGAGGGAGGGGTGCAGGGCGACATAGGGATGGGGAGCTGGCTGAGTGGGGGTGCAGGGACACATGCAGATGAGCAGATGTCCCTGACTGAATGGGAGAGGCTAGGAGTCAGCCAGGGTCTGCAAGAGGAAGGCTCCCTAACAGTCCTCCCCGACCCCCCAAAAAACCTGTTCTGTAGTTCTCCCACTCACACCCAACATCCCTTCAAGTTCGCATCCAGACTCCTTCCCAGCAATTACTTTCCTCTCCCTCAGCTCCTCTGTTACCCCTGACTCTCCCAAACTGTTGCACGGCTTCTGGGGGGTGGGGGTGAGAAATACAGTTCTATATTGTAGTTTAAATAAATTATTACTCGGAGTTCTGCATGAATATGCCTAGTAAGGAATCTATTTTACAAAAAAGATTCAGAAAATGTTTTTTGACGTCTGTATTGTTACAGACATACGTGCTGACAGGTATTTTGAAATAAATTACCAAAATAATTGAAACTGGTCTGATTATATTGTATAATTTTGACAAATAAAATATATAGAATTTTGCAGAATTTTAAAATATTGTGCACAGAATTCCCCCCAGGAGTATCCTCCTTATGTGGTTTCTCTTTCAAAATGTTTTCGAACACTGTGTTTATAACTGTGTCATTTTTAAAAAAGTTGTATTATCCACCATTTCGTCATTTGCTTGAGCTCACTTTTTCAGACTTTATTTTGGCTTCCTTGTTCAGGCTAAAAATATATCAGCTCAGGATTTTTCAACTGGGAAGTTTATCGTCTATGTGTGTCCCCATCTCTTAGTCTGTTGAGACCAACGTCCCTTCCTTCCTGTCTCTTAACATCAGAATATACAGGTCTTCAGCCTCATGGTGAAGTACAGCTGCACAAAATGTGGTGCTTTTGCTTCACAGATCTCAGGCAAACCTCTTGCCCCTGGCTTTATTTTGTGTGAGTTCACACTCACAAAAGTTTGTTCAAAATTAAGTCAAAACAAAACTCTGCCAAAATGCCTGAATTTTGCCTAGTTTGAGGCTGAAATCCTAAACTGTCCCAAGTCCACAGACCTCAGTAAGCTTTTCCACATACTTGCCCAGGTCTTGGGTTTGTTTTAAAACTCAATGCTAGTATAAAAGCTTTTCATAGGTCTCGTCCCAAGTCAAAGTTTACTTTGTTTTGAATTGCTGAAATGTTTGCAGGCTAGGTCTTTAATTTTCAATGTGTAGTTTCAGGAGAAGTAGGAACAGGTCTAATCATGTTAAAGGCGTTCACTGGATACTAAACAATGTCATAACCCAGTGTGATAGAATTTATTTAAGTCTTGGTGTTCCATAAGGGTTTGTTATTCTCCTTACAGATTCAGCTCCACTGCTGCTTCAACTTTTTGTAGTATGTATATGGTTCTGCCTAGCACTGAAAATGCCCAGATGTAGATGGGTGGGAGCTGAGCTTTTCCAGTTTAATCAGATCTAAATATAATCATTCTAAACCTTCTCTTCCACCTTCAGGCAAAAAATGGAATACAGGATATGAAGTGCTGTTCATTAGAACCCGACTGGATATATTTCCATCCAGATACTTCAGGCAGAATAATCCACGTGGGACCAAATTTGATAAAGTATGAGCAATAATTTTTTTTCAGAGCTTGTTGTATTCATTAAAGAGGCTACTGGGTAACGTCTAATTCTCATCCTGATTTTAGGAGATGGCTGAGTTAGACAGGGTAATTATGGGGTTCCAGGAGCAATGCCATTGTTAATGTATGTAGAGTCAGAAAAGCACATCTGTAAAAATGATATCATGCGGTTTTTTACAAATTCTCTTTTCTTGTGACCTCCAAATAAAATGGCACATTAAATAATTAACACTATATACAGTTACAGAAGGGCAAACTGGATCCTTCGTGATACATGAGGTAGGAAGAACCCAGCTTACTCTTCCATGAGAGAGTGCATGTATATATAATACAAAATGTATTACCTGTGCAAATTTATGGTAATGGGCCATAGAATACCATTGGCTTGATAAATAGGGATGAGAATATAACTCTTGCAGCCTTAGGATGTTAAGATCCCAATTGTAACTATAAAAATGACTCCATCTTAGATATGTTTGCTTGTTTTCTTAACATGTTTTTTGGTACTGTAAGCAAGAGAGGCAGTGCAATTAGGAAAAATAAACTGGATTACGTTCTGCCTCGCACATCCTCCAGAACACGACATTCTTTTGGAAGACACTACGACTAGTGATGATACACGAAGCCAGAAAGACCAGGGTTTAATTTTCAGACACCAGCTTGAGTCTGGAGTACTATTAACGGGCCAACTGCCAGAAAAGGAGCATGCTGGGAAAGGCTCCTATACAAAGAGTGAGCCCACAGTTATACTTCATAGTGCTCCTTGGAGAGAATAAGCTGTAATTCTGGTGTATGAAAATAGCCCTGAAATAATAGTAAAAATAGCTGTGATTTTGCTTACATAGGAAAACTTTTCTTTAATTTGTATTTTGCTAATCTATGTAAAAATCCAGCTGCGTTTTAAGAATTCCAGCTTCCACTATCACAAGTTTATTCACATGCCTTAAGAATAAACTTTGAGACCCAAATCCCTTTTTGGGTGCATAAGCTTTGATCAACTAATGCTGTGCATCTTCTATTTCCTAACAGCAGATTTAACCTGTTAAAATAAAACAAATCTGATTTTATCATTCAGACCATTGACCTTTCTCTGCTGTCCTGCAGTCTTTGCTTGCCATTGCTTCTCATTGATTTCCACTCCGTACCTCACCCCAAAGTTCATTTACGGGAATTTCATTCCAAAGATTGCATGTTTTTTGGCTTTGCACTGAAAGGGCACCTTAAGTATAAGCAGAAAATTAACACCTGAGGGAGCCAAGTAAGGAATCAGGTCAGATTCGCTCTTCCAATGCCATCTGAAAAAACAGTGGAACTGGACCAAATGTTATCCCCCCAACTACTTTTAAGATGATCTACAATGAGCCCAGCGTATCTGCCAGTCACATTACTTCCCCTTCCTGACCCATCAGTTTTAAATTTTGTACACTCTGGGATGTCAGCTCTAGAATATGCACAATTTGATTTGAATGTCTCATCTTCTGAGCATGCATTCAAATACTCCTACAGTGACAAGCCCATGATAACTTACTTCCTAGCCCAAATATTCCCAGACTGTTCCCCCAACATGGTGAGCATGCAATTGCTTTCTGATACTCCTACCACGTTCGACTGACAGTCTGATACAGACCCTCATTCTGTTCAGCTAAAAGATCTGAGGCCCAAGTCCAGACTGCAAGAAAATGGATTTGGGATAGGGTGGACGGGAAAGAGGACAGAACAATGTCTTTCTTTTAACAATGAAAATTGTGGTCATTAAACTGAACGCACTGTAAACAAGTGGCCTTCCTTGCGGCAGCCCTGCCAGTGTTCCCCTGCCTCAGTTTCTCTCTTGGGTTCCCAATAGGTCCACATGAGCTTTTTCTCTAGTCCTCCTACAGTTTATCAGCCAAAACACAGTGCAAAAGTCCCAAACCAAATGTCCCACAGCATAGTCCACATCAGCCCTGTGCAAGTAATCTTTGAGCCCTGGCTTCATTCTCACCATCCTGGTTTCTTTTACCAGATGTGGACTCTTGGAGTCCTCCTCTAACCCTCCACCCCAGCACTTCTGGGGCACAACCCACTCTTCCTAGTGGGAGTTCTCACAGTTTCTCCACTGGTTCCTCTGGGACCCAGCTCTCTGGCAAAGAGACATCAGCAGGTAAGTCTCTCTGCTGCTCCTCCTTCTGCAGCCCTCTCTGGCTTTTGGCTTCATCTCTCTGGCTTAGAGGCAGCAGGCACTTCCTTCTGCTGTTCCTCCTGTCTTCAGCTCTCTCCTGCCTAGCTTGGGGACACTGGCCAGCAAACCACTCTTGCTGCTCTCTCCAAGAAACCACCTTCTCTCTGGCAATTCTCATCTCCGAGTCTTCTCCCAACAACCCAGTGGATCTCACCAGGCCTCTTAGAGTTCCCCAAGCAATGCCCCACCCTGTTAATTAACCCACCTGGAGCGGAACAGGAAAGCTGAGCCCATTTTCACTTAAAAGGCCAGCTATCCTGTTACACCCTATTTCCCCCAAATAGAAAATATATTTTAAGGAGACTGCTTAAGTGCTGGTTCTGAAACTTTAGTTGATCATTTCTTTACTTTTTAGAGTTTAAAATCTCAGCTCTCTATAAAATGATGTATCAGAGCTTTCTCCCTCCCCTCAAAGGAATAAATTTTCAAACTTAAAATTATTAATGCAAATATACTTATGAGAGTTTAATTTCTGTTGCTTGAATGTATTTTAAAAGTTAGATACATGCATTGAAGAACAAAATGTTTTGGTCACCTCCCATAAATATACAGTTGTTCATATCGCAGAAGACATCTTTATTTACACTGATCTACATTTTAACTTAAAAAATATTTTGAAAACAGGATCAGAACTAAATTTTGTCAGAGGGAGAATATTGTCAAGGTTGTAGTTTTGAAGCCTAGTTCGGGAAATATCTAAACAACAAAGGCAGATTTCACTCTATTATTTCCTGTAAGGATAGAGACTAAATTCTACTTCTGTATTGTCCCCTTTTCCCTTAATGTTATGTTACTATAGCTCATTTTATCAAATTAAAAAAAAATCATTTTATTAATAAAATTGGGCATATTTCTATAGAGAATTACTGTTCCCTAAAGGCTAGTATGGCTTATTTTCTATTACAGAGTGGCCACTATTTGTTTTGTGGTAGTGCCTAGAGGCCCTATTAGAGGATCATTGTACTAGGCAAAGAATACACACATATTCCACCCCCAAAGAATTACAGTCTTAGTTATCATATGTTGCTTCCATCAGTGGATCCTGAGCTGGTTCAACAGCTTTGTAAACATGTAGGAAGAAGTGTAAAACACTGATAACTAGCAATGGACCCAAACTAAAAGCCCATATCCAAGCCCTCTTCTGAACTTTGGAAGAAGTCAGATCCAAATTTCAATTGTGCAGCTCGGTCCCATAGCTATTCCTGAGGTTCTCTCAAAGGAAAACTTGCATATTGAGTGGTCTCAGTAGTATGCATTATGGAATGTTAAAGTTTAGTGACATAATTCTGACCAGTCCTCCCCTACATGACTCCAACTTAAGCTGAGAAGTACTAGACCAAAGAGTTACCACCAACCTATAACACCCAGAGGATTTGTAAACCAACCAGCATCAGGAATTCTAGAAGAAACATCTGGAGACTTCCACATAGTGGATGTGAGCAACAGTAGAATTTAATAAGGAAACATATTGTATATCTAGAACTGATGTGCTAATCAGATGTAATAAAATAGCACAGATAAATATGTTATAGTAATATCTTTCAAATGTGGTATATATTTATCCTGTACTATATTTGAAAGAAGTTATGAATGTAACTTATCTGTGCTATTTTAGTACATCTGATTTTAGAAATCACAGCATGTTAGATTTTAACAAGACTCATTTTATATCTTCTTTTTTTTAAGAATACTGAAGCTGAAGGAAACTGAAAATAATAAATACCAACAAGAAATTGCAGAAGATTTTGTGATCGTGGCCAACAGGCAGAACAATGTGAGGCTATAGCAGGAAATTCTTAATACAAACAATACATTTTACTTTTGCGTGATTATATAGCATATGTAGGTGTTTTATATGCATATGTATATCAGCGTATTGTGTGGGCCTCATCCAAAGCCTATTGAAAGACACTTTGACTTCAACAGTCTTTGCATCAGGCCTGTGCTAGAGGAATTTCAAAGACAATTACATTTTCAGGGTATCTCACTGAAACCTTTTATCACTTTTTAGGTTCTTGGCATCTATTGTGGTGAACAATGCAAATAGTTGCCTTGGGTGTAAACCTTAAGTAGCATACAGAGAGATGAATTTCTTTGGCAAGGAGGTATCACTGACTTAAGTCATAATTATATGCAAATTTGATAGCGATGAAGTTCAAATGGCTGAAAAATGTCAAGCCTGGCAAAACAAACATTTGTGACAGCAAACCACAAAAAACAAATGGGAATGCTAAAAAGGCCAAACCCGTCTCTGGTTACTGTTAGTGAAAAACCTTTGATGACATTGCCGTAGCTTAGAATTGCAGTTTGCTTCAGCAGAGACTTTTAGGGTTTTTCGTAGTTTATGAATGCTGAGCCCCTTGCAGTCAGTGACACTGCTTTTGAAGTTCCCTCATAAATAAAAATGTATTTAAAAATCTACATAATGTCAATAGCAAAACTCTCATTAAATCAGTAGGGGCAGGAGTAGTCTCAAGTGCACGACACTCCTTTTCTTTTCCTAGGATTTTGTTTAGGGAGGATGATCTTGGTTTGGGAATAGGAGTCAAGAATAGGAGTCTTGTGACCTTCCTTAGCCAAGACATGAAAGGCCCAATTCGAGAGGTGCTGAGGATTCTCAAATCTTATTGATGTCCATTGGGAATCGAGGATACTCATCACATTCAGGATCAGGCTCTTAATGCTGCTATGCTCCCATTTTCTCAACTATGCAATGGGGATAATAGCACCCACCTCACAGGAGTGTTGCAAGGATATATTCATTAATGTTCGTAAATCACTTTGAGAAAGTAGAAATAAGATGGTGGTTTAATAAGAACACAAGAACAGCCATACTGGGTCAGACCAATTGTCCATCTAGCCCAGTATCCTGTCCTCCAACAGCAGCCAGTGCCAGATGCTTCAGAGGAAACGAACAAAACAGACAATTATCAAGTGATCCATGTCATCTAGTCCCAGCTTCTGTCAATCAGAAGCTAAGGGACACCCAGAACATGGTGCTGCATCCCTTGATTTCTTTTATTGGCAGTCTTCTTTTACTCACCAGTGTACCTATTTGCTAAATTAAGGGTCTTCCATTTAAGAGATCCTTATAAAATGGATTGCTGCCTGATTATTTGTACCGTAATTTCCTAAATATTAGATTATTGATGTAGGCCACATAGGCACAACCCTGTTGATTTCAAAGTGGTTGTGCACAGCCAGGTGCAGGATTGGAACCTAAATTGCTGGCTTGACTTCGATATTTCTAACTAACCTAATTTTTCTGTAGAAACTGTAATTACCTCTCACTGAAAAATACTCCAATCAACAAAAATAATTGAATCAACAACATTACACAATCTATGTGCTAGAATTTCTACAGTGAAATTAGGTTCACTGGCATATCAAGGGATAAAATAGAGGAAGAACAGGATAGCGGGGGAAATCTTTAAAGATATGAAAAATGTTCCTGTTTCCTCTGCAGAGAGTGGGGAACGAAATAGTGGAGGAAAAGCGGTTTAGTGCTGTCTTTTCTACCTTGTATTATATTATATCTTTATATAGCAGGGGTAGGCAACCTATGGCATGATTTTCCTTGACACTCACACTGTCCGGGTCCTGGCCACCTGTCCGTGGGCTCTGCATTTTAACTGAATTTTAAATGAAGCTTCTTAAAAATTTTAAAAACCTTATTTACTTTACATACAACAATAATTTAGTTATATATTATAGACTTGTAGAAAGAGACCTTCTAAAAACATTAAAATGTATTACCAGCACACAAAACCTTAAATTAGAGTGTATAAATGAAGACTCGGCACATCACTTCTGAAAGGTTGCCAACCCCTGTTATATAGTTTTAACCTCAAACAGTCCTAAAATGCTTCACCAACCACATGGGGCAAGGATCATCTTTTTGCATTTGTACAGCATGTAGCCATGACTGGGGCTTCTAGATGCTATAGTACTGCAAATAATAATAACCACATAGAGCATATTAAAGTCCAACCCTGGAACAGATGGTGGCAGCCAGCCTGGGCATAGCACAGTATTGGGACAAGCTTTGAGGAAAGTTTGGCAAAAGGACACAAGGGTTCTTATGGAGTCTTCAATGTCCTCTAGGCTCAGACAGGAAATCAGATTTTTAGGAGGGCTGTAAAACGTCTCAGCTAAAACAATGACCGATGCTTACTAAAATGATTTATTTGCTCCTGTACAGACTGTCTATACTTTCTGTTTAACTAAAGATAGTGTTGCCTTTTAGTCTTTTTAAAAGTTTACCAAATTTCAAATAAAATGAATATACTGCTTAGAAAAAGTATACACATCCTATATTATTGCCTGCCACGCAGACTTACACCCTCTCTCTTTTTCTTTTTTTTAAATTCTGTGTCCAAGATGAACAACTCAGTAACTGTAACTGCTTCTGGCCGAGTAGTGAAAAAGCGTTTTAACGTGCTGGATGATGACCCAGAACAAGAGGTAATTGTGATACAGTGAGCTAAAAAGGACCAAAAGATTGGCCAAGGAGTTGAGCCATCAAGAACTTTTAGCCACATTAAGTTCTACATTCATTCTTTATCGCTCTCCTTCTGCTGCCTTCATTCCCCTCCCTTTGCTTTCTTCTCCCATCTTTATGTCTTTCTTCTTCTTTGTTGCTATTGGTGCCCGAAAGTGTCTTCCTCATTTAAGGACTGATCCTAGTCCCATTGAAATCAATGGCAAAACACTCAGTGACTTAAGTGGTATGAGACCAAACCCTTAATGTGAGAAACTACAACCATTCTCTCCATTCAGATTTCTCCTTAAAACATTTCTACTGAAAAACTTTTCAGTAGTAAATACAAAGAAACAAAATTTTAAATTATATTTTTGCGTTGAGACTGGATCTTCCGATTCCCAGAATCTGGTCTGTGGTGTCTGAACTATATTGTCTCTCCACTCTGCTGTAGCATGTAAACTCACCCAGGGACCATCTCTTCCTCTGCTATGAACAGAACTGAGCACACACTGATACATTATTGACTGTGAACAAAAATACTCTGTAACTAGTCACTCATGAAATTTTTCTTTGTTTTCAATATAATTGAACAGTTTAAAAAAAAAGTGGGTGATGGTGGGAACTCCTGTGACATCACTATTCGAGTTTAAGCTACAATGTGGCTATATAAAATCATAGGACTGGAAGGGACCTCAAGAGGTCATCCAGTCCAGTCCTCTGCACTCATGACAGAACTAAGTATGATCTAGACCATCCCTGAATGGTGTTTGTCTAACCTGCTATTAAAAATCTCCAATGATGGAGATTCTACAACCTTGCTAGGCAATTTATTCCACTACTGAGCAGGTCTGATTCAGATCCTCAGATTAATTATGATGTATCCTTCCAGCTTGCTGATCTCTTCCCAGTTTTATTTCTTCTTTATTTCATTCATTCATTCAATCTTTGCATTTTGTTTCAACTTGGACCAGAAACAAGTATGAGAATTACTAGTTCACGAGGCTGGAGCTTGCCCCTGCTAATAGTCTTGAAGTGCAGAAAAAGGGGCGAAAATCTTCAAGTAGTCTTCTTTTTCATTTTGTTAGCTTATACTCATTTTATTTTACCCTGGATATAAATACATTATAGTCTTGAAGACTATGAAGAATGTGTCAAGCCTGCTGTGGCTTTGCCACTCCTAAGTAATGCAGACATCGAAAAGGGGGGGAGGGGAGTAGAACGGGGTGTGAGAGACTGGTGGTTGAATCCTCCAGGATTCAATGTAAAACTTTTTGCTAGATCATTCTAGCTAAAGTGCTTCAGCTAAACCTCTCTTCTCCCTAGTCTTCTCTTCCCAACCCCACAAGGGTAACTAAGGAATGAGCCAGAAGACTTCTCCAGTTATCTGAACAGCACCTTTCTGAAATAGGACTGTTATTTCCACCCGTAAAGACAGGACCCTGATATGCCCTTAGTTAGATAACATGGGTTGTCAGATAAATAACGTTTGGATAGTTTAAGCTACACTGTTATGAAAAGAGGTCTGAAGCATCTAATTGGCCAGTGAAAGTTCTGAGTGTTTGGGTACCCATGTAACTGCATAGTTCGCCACTCTTTGGTCAGGTTAGCCTACCTCAAATTTTGATGCCAATGGATCCTAACTAGAGGGGTTAGTCAGCCAACTTGGTAAATTGCAGGGAAATTATTTAAGTTTTTTTTTAATTGAATATTTTCAAATTAAAAACACTACATTGCCGAGGTCTTCACGTAGTGTTTGAAAAACATATTTTAGCTCTCAGCTAGGACTCAGCTGAAATTCACACTGAAATGAGAATTCTAATTCCTCAGCTTCTGGCAACCATTTCCACTGTTGTTGCCATGGGAATGGATACCAGCTCAGTGAAAACAGGGTAAGTTTTTACATAGCCCTTAAAGCTTGGAGTTAATTTATATTAATTTATAATCAACAGAATAAAAATTCCATGAAGACACTTCAGTAGTCAGAACTCCACAGATTTTGTTCCTGCTATTGAGCTTTACGCTCTGAACTATGTAGGAAATATACTTCCTTAGATTTAGACAGGAGAAGAGCAAACAAGTTATTTAGGGTATGTCTCCGCTGCATCCAGAAGCGAGTCTCCTAGCCTGCTCCACAGACTTGTGCTAGCGCTCTTAAAATAGCGGTGTAGACGGTGCTTACTTACATGTGTTGATAATAGCTTTTCCAAAACAGCCTTTCCCTCATCATAAACTGGAGCTGCTGACTGTGTGTGTATATATATATATATGTAGAGGTATGTAACTCTAAAGAGAGGCTGCAGGAGTTTTTGTGACATATACCTCTACCCCAATATGACGCTGTCCTCGGGAGCCAAAAAAATCTTACCGTGTTTTAGGTAAAACCGTGTTATATCGAATTTGCTTTGATCCGCCAGAGTGCGCAGCCCCATCCCCCGGAGCTCTGCTTTACCGCATTATAGCCGAATTCATGTTATATCGAGTCGCATTGTATCGGGGTAGAGATATATTACCCTAATAAATTTCTCAAATCTCACGGCCTAGATGTTGACAACAGGTTTAAATCATATTGCTGCTAATGTGTATAAGCAAATGGCACTGAACTGGTGCCTTTCTTCCTCTCCCTCTTGTTGTTTACAATATTCTGTCTTACATTTCCTGTGTGGTGTGTGTAAAACCCTTATACTCACACACAGGACCCTATTTTCTCTTCTTCCTCTTATATGGGGGCTCTGCTGAAATGCACTGAATAGTCTGTGGTTGGAAAGATGCCTATAGTTTACTATCTGGATGGCAGATCTGTGAACTGGGAAGCCTTCCATTTCTTTCCTTTCCCCTTCCCAAAAAACATATGTAAAGTTCTTTTAAAAATAACTGTAAAAGTCTGTTTATTAACTGGTCAACTTGAGATTTTGTTTTTTCATAAGACTTTCAAAATTGTGGACTATGAAGATGAGCTGGATTTGTTATCCGTTGTGGCAGTTACTCAGACAGGAGCTGATGGGAAAGCTCACCTTGACTTGCACTGTAATGAACATGGGATTCTACTTAAGAGTATTCCATTAGCGGAATCTTGGGATGTGGTGAGTATAATCCACTGAATTCAGTTTACAGTAACATTCCCCTATATCCACTTAACACACCGCTTTGCGTCCAAGTAACTGTTTTGTTCAATTTTTCGAGTCAGATATATAATACAGATCCCACTGGCAATTCCCATGCACAGTATCTGTGGCAGAAATTACTCAGTTGAACTTCCAAGTATTCTGTGATACAGTAGTTCATTTATCTGAAAATCTCCATAATCTTAATTCAGGATTTCTCTCAATGTGTATCAATTGCATTGAAAAATGTATCGTTTGACAATTATAAAATGCTTAATTAACCTAAGCCTTGATCCTGCAAACACTTGTGTGAGTGCTTAACTTTACAACCTTTGAATAGTCCAACTGATGGCAGTGGAACTTCTCATGTGCACAAAATTAAGTATGGGCCTAACTCTATGGGAATTTATGTATTTAGACACTTAATTCCCATTGATTTTAATGGGAATTAGGTTCCTAAATACTTTTGAAATTCTGGACCATGGTTTCTAAACACTGTCCTTGCTTTATCTGAAAGACCAATTATCCATATATGCTTTTTGTCATGTGTCCTAGGAAAATAAACAGTTTTCTTCTGTAATTTTTTTAATCAGTTCTAGGGAAGTCATATTTATATGGTACTTACACTAGCCTCTGGAAAATGAAGCTGTCATTCAAAATTATTTTCTCATTGCAGACTTACAATCATGAAGTTTACTTTGACAGAGACATTGTGTTACATATAGAACAAAAGCCTAACAGGATCTTCATCTGTTACCTTTACCAAATGGTCTGTGATAGTGCAGAGGAAGATGAACATTCAAGCCTTGAAAAAGTGGAGAGAGTTTTCTGTAAAAAAGGGGAGAGAATTTTTGAATGTTTTTAAGAGAGAAAGACTTCTGCATAGACTTCACTCTACACAATATCCATGGACTTTGTCTCTTTGGACTAGTCAAATATTATATTTCAACCACTGTGTGTTAAAAGTGTATATTTTGAGCTTAAGTATTTGTATTACTATCAGGGTTTTTAATTTCTCTTTTGCATATAAAGATAGTTGTATGTATTTTCATAGACCACAATTTAACTCATTTATTTACCTTATACTTTTGCTACTGATTATGATATTGTAACACAAATAATGATCTGATTTGTTGGCCTTGTCCACCAACCAGTTTGATTGAAATACTAGGTATCAGGCACAAGGTCTTGAACTTACATCCATACTGTTCCATATTCTCTTTTATTTATGCTTGGATCTTACATTGTTACTTTCTTTTAATTAGTCTATATTAAAGTAAAGTTTTTTAGAATAAAATTATATATAGAATAATGTGGTTGACAGTTCCAGGGTCCCTGCTACCACTGGCAAAACATACTTGTATTGATACTATCTAATATTGGAATCCATATGTCACTTTTTAATTCAATTTTAAAGAGTTATTTCTTAGGGACATTAATGATGTATATTAAAATAGAAGATTTATACAATATGAATCTGAACCCAACAAATATTTAAATATTCAAAATACAAGTGCACCTTGCAGTACCTAGGCTGTTTTGGTGGATATTTTGTATTTTATTATCCAGTATAAAACAGCTCCAGAAAGACAGTGCTTATGTTACATGTAGAAGTAGTTCAGGGTCTTTTGAATGTGAAAGTAGATGAGACCGCCTACAGATCCAGGATGAGGGCCGTGGTTGACAAATCCACTACTCAGGCACAGTGGAACCGCCAAACACAAGGACAAAGCTCCTCTGCGGGAGACAGGGCTTTCCTCAAGGTCTGGTCCCATGCTGTGGAACAAATTCCCACAGGAAGTAAGGACCACCATAAACCTCACCACCTTTCACTCCATGTGCAAGGCATGCTTCAACTTGTCTTCTCTTATATAAACACACAGCATCTTGTAGATATTTTAAACAAAATCTACCAAACAAAAACACTACACCACACACACAATTCTGTCCTGAGGAGAGAATAAGAGGATGAACCGCATGTGACAGATCTTTGTTACATCATTTAATGCACTTCTTGAAGGTGCTAAGATACTACAGTGATGAATGCAGTATAAGAACCTACATAGAATAGAATTTTAATCAATAATAACTGGGCTCTATTCTGAAATAGTAGCGGTATCAATATAGACATAGCAATCTTGCCAGATGCTAAATTATCTTCATGGAAGTCAGTGGGAAGTAATAAATAAGAGTCATTAATGAGACCTGGATAAATGTCACATGGACTGAAGGAAAGAAAAACTAAAAAGATATTCCGTAGGCAGTAGACCAATCTCCAAGTACCCAAAAAACCTTACATGTCTGCCAGGGCAGTTAAGAGTTACACAAAGAGGGTTTAAAAAACCCAAAATGTAAGTCTCTTTCCCCTTACTGGTTTTAGAGTTGATTAACAATAGACTATTTGATCATCAAAAGGCCACACTACATATTGCATTACTCTTCTGTGACACAGAGGCCCCATGCCACCCTGAACAACTAGCTTTGGCAGGAAGCAATAAAGGCAGAGATGCACAGGAACTTCCTCAGAGTTCCAATTGGGCAGAACTGATACTGAATCTGTCTCCCTGGCAATCTTATGGCAAATCTTTGTTATCTAAAAACACCCCACTCAACCTTTTCTTGACACTTTTTTTCACTTTTTGTTTTCCAAATTGGTGTTTTGTGATCATTGTGTGGTCAAAGCACTTCTCTGAATGAGAAATTTCTATTTCCAATTGTAAAGTCTTCATTAGCCTATTTACACATTATACAGTGGAGTCAGCTGTTGATCTGAAAATCTGTTGATGTTTGCATAGGTTTGTGACACTTTCCAAAGACTGTGTGTACAGAGACAGGAACTATTGTCCATTAACAACAAGTAAGCAGAACATTTGCACTTCTATTTATCAGTTTAGATCAATTTATAGTTCCAAAAATGTTCTTGTGATCTAACAGTATCCGAATGCCAAAGGGCAAGGGGATCACTGGTATCTGGTAGTGAGTTTCCGCTGCCCTGATCAGTTGAATGTACCCCAGTTCACAGATGTGATAACTTGTAAGTAAAATGTGGCATATACGATATCAATAGAGCGCTAATAACATACTGATCATGAATATTATTGTGTGGTATACAGAGGACAAATTCAAAATTTCAAACATGTTGAAAGGTATGTTATTAAAGTCAGTCTGCCAGCAGACAAAGTAAGGTGGTTTTGCCACCTTGAAGATATTTCCAAGGTACATTAAGAGAATATTGGCCTGCAATTTACATAGATGATATAACAGGACCATCAAGACAGCAGGGGTGAAAGCTGCAGGAAACATCAATTTGCAATTTAGCAAACACCAGTGGGTGGGTAAGAAACCAGCAAAGAACTTTCACTAGCAGACTCTATGTCACCTTCCTGACACCTTGAATGAACTTTACGTTGGGGGAGGGCGGGGGGGTAATCTTCAGAAGAATCTATTTCAAAGGTTCACTGGACTGTACAGGAAAGGGACAAAGAACCCCAAGTTTTATTTCATCTAAGATGACTAAGGAACTGAGCACTTAGGACTTTGTAGGAGATACTGACCAGAGGGGTTAGTCAGCCATCTTGCTGGAAGGTAGAAAGATGAGACTCTTCCCTTGAACCAAGACTGTAGTTTTGTTAAGGCAGTCTCTAAAAAGTGTTTTTCGCTTTTATTTGCTTGTATCCATTTCCATCTCTATCCTTTATATTTGAATTCACTTAAAATCTCTTTTTGTTAATAAACGTGTTTTACTTTTAATAAACCAACCCAGTTCTGTGTATGATTTAAAGTGACTGTTTACTCCGGTTAATGTGGCAAGCTGCTGGGTGTTGTATCTTTAAAGGAACAAACAAATATTGAGTGAGAGCTGCATTAGACACAGACACTCACTGCATACTTATACGTTGGTTGGGAGCATCCAGACGAGGAACTACAACAGCAAAGTATTTTAAGGCACTCAGGTTACAGGGCAAGTAGCGACAACCCCCCACTGGTATGGATTGCACCCTAGAATATGACATTCATCCAGTACTGTTTTATTAAAACGTGTTTTGTCATAAAATTTGCTTTCATATAACTTCACTTTAATACATACAATGGTAGAATGATATCAAATCAGACTAAAACAAGGCAGACTCATTCAGAGTATATGATAGAAACACACAGACATGGAGAGTACTCTTCTCTTCCTCTCCCCCTCTCTCAGTGTTCACCTGAGCAAAAGACTGGCACAGAGCAGCCTTTATGCTCACCTGCACTACATAACTAGCAGTAGTAGTCATGAAGCTCCCAGCTCACATGTGGCCTGGGAAAATGGGCAATGTCAAGCCACAACACCCCTGTGTGTTCATGTAAAGCTGTCTCCTAGTCACACGTTAGGGGATATACACAGAAAGTAGCCATGGTTGCAGTGATGTACTTTGGGTCTTCGTCATTTTGCTTCAATAGGCATTCCTGCTGCCCCTTCAGTATCCCAAAAGCACACTGGACCACCAATTTGACATGACAGAGGCATTTTCTAATTACCAGTTGCTAATATCCTCATAATTTTCCTCAGAGTAACAAAGGGAGTGCAAGGTCCTTGTTAATCACAGCTGACGCAGCAGCAGCAGCACTAATATCTCTAGTGTGTAATGAAAAGGTATTCTTGCATATCCCTTCCTGTACAAGCTTGAATGATTCAATATAATATTCTAGCACCATGAACCTTGCCAAGCCATCCTGTGTTTGCATCCATGAAATACCATCTGTAGTCAACCACAGCCTGTCTGATCAATGAGAAGACTCAGTTGTAGAATTCTGAATCTGATTAGGGTAACAAAGAATTGGAAAATGAGTTCTCTGAATGATTCCAGTACAGTTTGGGAAGCTTCAGCATTGTTCAAAACCATCCATTATTTCAGGATCACTCGTAACTTTGATCACACAAGTCTACAGCATTTACTTCATTGCACTCCACTCCTCCAGTCCAATGTGATCTTCTACATGCCAAGGAGCATTAGTATGTGTTGAGGGCTAGTTCCCAGATGCCTATGACACCTCTCTTGTCACCAGGGACAACAGCTGTCAAATGTGTTGTTTTATGGTGTAAGCTAAGCCTTTGTAAGGAATCTCAACCACAGCTGTCTCAGCTAGTCACTGTCAGTCCAGGAGTCATAACATTGTCCCACCAGTGGATCGAGCCTGATCTGGCTCAGAGTCTGCACTCCTCGCAATTCAGTTCAGCATGTAGGTGAACTGAAATCTGTACATATCCCCTTGTATTCTTTTCAGGTACCACCTCAGAATGCTCTGGATATTGTTACCATTTCTGCTCTGCTCTTCCTCCAGTATGTCATACATCAAAATTCAGAAGCTGGAAGATGCAACTATCAGCAGTGACAAAAAGGTCTCTGATACCAAGTGCAACTGTGACTGCCTTGGAAGAAGATTATGGGCTTTATGTAAGAAATTGTATAATCCTAGGTAGAAAGAAGGAGTGTTGCTGAATTACACATAGGCCATGGTACTGACAGCAGTTGATAGGCCATTATGAAAGAGATGCCCAGAAAGTCCTAGCATGAACTGCTAAAAAGAGGTGGAGAGGTGGGTGTGGACATAAAAGTACAGTTGTGATAGAAGAAAACATGCTATTTTCACAAACCAACTGTGTAACTTACAACACAACTTGTTAAGGTGACCAATCCCATAACATCCTAGCTGTAGTCTGGGTGAGATCCACTAGAGGATTAGAGCCTCTAAATATTTATAATCCCCAATCCACCAATGGAATCTGATTGCATGGGCTTCTGCACCTGTGCAGAATCCCAGTTAAATCCAAACAAACTCATTTTAAAGAAAAAAAACTAGCCTTTATGGCTGCAAAAATAACCTTATATGTGAATCAAATGTAAACGGGTAAAGTCCTGTGTATGGACAGCCCCAATTCATTTCAGGTTAGATTCTGAAACACAATATACAGCCACCAGAGAAAGGTGACATGTATTGTGCCACTGTCATCGAGCCCAGTTTTGGCCTGCATTCACTCCTGGTCTATTTTCATTTCCAGCAGACTCAATATAAAAAGCACTAAAGCACTTCTTCGGTTGCTGCTGTTGGTGAGGCCAAACTGCTGTGCAATCTCAAACTAAAGTGAAGTCTGAATAGATATATAAAATCAGGCCACATCTGGCCTGTGGACCAGGAGCTTGATAACCATATACCAGCATGTGACTGTGGAGCAGTTACCTTTCTCTCAGTTATAACCAGTGTAAAATAGATACTTGGAAATCACTTATATTAACTGAATTATTCAATATGCTAAACAGTAAGAAATATGAGTAAAGTGGAAAAATTCCGAGGATTTCCATATGGTTCCTATTTCAAGAAATTTTTTTTTTTTGATATCCACATGCTCAGCATAATTGTCTCTTTCAACATCAAAGCATGGCACTGGCACAAGGAAGAAGGAAGGAAATACCTCTGAAAATTGTGTGTAGCTTTTCAATGCATTTGAAATAAAGCGGAATATTTTATTATTTTTTCAGGGTTGCTCATTTGAAACTAAAATCTGCATTTTCTTTCCAGGCAGCAGTTCAATGGTTTAAGATCTGGAAAGCTGTGAGTTTAGCCCAACAACAAGAATTGCCTGGACTTACAAAGAGTAAAATGCTAAGCATCCTTAATTCCTACTGATTTCAGTGTGAGCTGTGGGTGTTCAGCATCTCACAGGACCAGGCCCTTATTCTACCATTCTATGAGATTTTCAAATAAAATTCAGACCTTCAAGAATTAGAACAAGGATTGATGCGCAGTCACATTGACAGAGATGTCTGCAGTGCCACTCTTTGTGCTATATGGATAAATATGTGACTTTCCACAAGCTCTACATTCAATTACATTTGTTTTTAAAGTCAACTTTAATATAATACTCAAGATCATTAAAACATATATCACAAGAATAAAACTCACAGTGTATTACTCACCACTATGCCTCTCAACCTTGCAGTGCTATGAATCACAAATATTGTATAGCATTTTGTTAGTCCATTCTTGCTATCTCTGTCCTTTCTATTAACAGCCTCTTTCTTTATTGATCCCCATTCTCCTTCATCCCTCTTCCTGTTCATAAGTAAAATGCTGCTTATGTGACTTTAATTTATCTGTAATACACTCCCATTACAAACAAAATAATGCCATATTCATGACTGCAATATCTTCAGTTACCTTTCCTGCACATGCTGAATCCTTTTTTTCCTATATCCATTAGATTAAGAGACCCTGAGAAATTACATTTTTTATTCAATATATTAACTATCTTATTATCAAATCTATGTACTTGTTTTCCTTTTGAGAAAATCACCATATATCATCCTAAATTCCATGGACCTCTTTTTACATGGAAACTGTGTCACTGTCTTTGGTACAACAAGCCATATCCTTTTTTCTCTACAGTCTGCATGTTGCCATTATCTGCAGTGGTTGAAGAAAGTATGCCAAAATAGACCTGGGCAATAATTTTCAAAAGCATCTAAGTGACTTAGTAGTCTAAATCTAGCACAAGGAAGTCAACACTAAGGCTTTGAAATTGTCTCTCATCCACATTAATTTGTATTCCAAATACTTTTAAAAGATAGTCTTATAAAGAATTATACCTTAATATTTACTTATGCAGATGTGCAGGTATTTAAAAAGGGAAACTTTTTTGTAATTATATTTCAACTTCAGATTCATCCAGACGTGGCCACTTGAAACTCCGCAGCTCCTGGTTTTAGCATATACCCAATCATGATTTTAGCAAATATTTCTATTTTGTCACAAAGTAATGTCCCGTGTACCCATCAGGAGGGCCCACCAGAATATGGCTACCAACCTTTTGTTACGCATTATTTAAACAGAAGCAATCTTTTGGAACAGTAACATTTCTTGCTTTGCACAATAAGGAAACAAGCACTTGGCTGCAACCCCTCCCCCTGTCCAAAACCCCCCACAACCATTATACATTCTTCCAGCACAACAAATGGGGGTAGTGAAACAGTCAAACGAACTGAGCTTCTTGGTACAGCTTTTGCGTAGACATCATAGTTACCAACATGTGAAAATGTTTGTCAGCAACAACTCACCTCATAGACTGAGTGTACCAAATCAACTGGGGATCCTGTGCATACTCTGGTGAATTTTAGGCCATTTTCTTTTCAGCAAGGAGAGATGAAAAAAGCAACTGGTAGGAGGACCCTACAATTCACCAGAATTATTCTTCCACCAGTCCCAGGCCCCTGGCTTACTTGTGGAGTTTTCTCTTGAGAAAAATATTGCTCATCATCTGCCCCCCAACTTACCTTTTCTCTTCATCTGTCTGATTGCAGGCTCACCAGGCAGTCCTCAGTGTGGGCTGCCTCTCATCCTCATCAGGCACAGGGTAGAGGGACAGATGGGAAGTGGCTAAAACCAAAGGCAGTCACTAGAGGTAACAGAACTCCAGCTACCGGCCTGCCTGCCTACTTCCACTGTGTGTTCAGGTGCACATACCCATACCTTAATCCCTACTCAGAAACACATAGTTGCCAAGCTTTGTGCAGCTCCACGTGTGAAATGTATGCAATTTTTTTGTCTAATTTGCATGTCTGCAAATAAACTTCAGCTTACAGTCAGTCAACAAACCTTGCTCCAGGCAATGGTGGAGGTCAGGCAAGGAGCTGCACTAAACTCATCTGCTATGGTTTGAATAGGTGGGGGCTGGAAAGTGTCTGGAGTGTTAGGGTACATGAGATGGGTGGTGGAGGGTACCTAGGGGGTAGCTGGCTGCTGAGTGGAGTGGGAGATTTGGGGACTGGGGAGGCAGGGAGAATTGCATAGCTGCCAACTTTTGTGCAGGATAAATGTATATAGGACCATAAACTTCACCTGAATGTCAATATGCCCTGCCCAAGGCAGTGGAAAGGGGTCGGATATGGAGCTGCACACACCTTGGCATGAGTGGCTGGCAGGTGGATGGATGCTGAGGTGTGGGTGCGGAGCAGGCAGGTGCTGCATGAGGGCTGTCAAGTAGCTAGGGCTGCAGGAAAGCTGGATGGGCAGTGGCTAAAGGCAGCTGAGGTGGTGGTGGTGTCTGGGTGGAGGAGGGGGTGACTGGGAAGTAGCTACAGGGAAAGATAGGGAGATGCTCAGTGGCAGGAGGCTGGGCACATGTGGGGTGTGTGGAGCTGGCTGGGGGAGTCCTTGGAAAAACTGGGCAGTAGCTGTGTTATGTGGGTAGTGGGATTACTGGGGGAGAGGCTGGGATTGTGACATCTGCGGGGAACACAGGCCCAGTACTGGCTCCCCGCCTCCCCTCACTTCCCCTGCAGCCTCCATAGCAGCTGCAGCTGGCGCCACTTGCCTGCTACTCCCGCTTGTTGCCTCGCTCAGATCCAGCAGGGGGAGCAGCCTAACTCAGCAGATACCACGGCGCCCTCTGGTGGGCGTGACCTGAATCGCAGGGGATTCCTGCAGCTCAGCTGTGCGGGACATTCTGCCTGGCCCGCGGGAATGCGCCTGTCTGCGAGTATCCGAGAGAGGAGAGACATTTGGCAGACCTGAAGGTGAATGTGTTGGGGCTTCTTGAGGGCAAGATGTCAATTCTCGCTTAAATCAATGCGAATTGAGGGCATTCAGCGCTTTGCAGGGTTGGACTCATTGAGCAGAATCTGTCCCAGAGTAATTGTATGTTATTGTTTGCTGTCTGTTTAATCATTTTTTACACTGGTTCATTTGCGTTTCACTATTTGAAACTAACAAGCACTATAAGCTATGTAACATTTTTACAACAATTTATAATTTCATTAGACATCCGAAAATGTCAGAAATAAATATACTGTAAAAACAATACTTTGGGAAAATAACTCTTTACCAGAGATCCCCCTCAAAATACTAATTACAGATGGGTTGCACAAAGAGCTTGAAAATGTGACTTATTATTTGTTTTCATGACCCCAACATTAATTTTTTTTTTAAATCTCATGATTTTAAGCCGCTCATGATTTTTGAGGGAGGTCTGACATGATTTTATTATGGATTGGGTTTTGCAATACATAATATTACTGTATTATAATTATTTGTGTTGCCATAGCACCTAAAAGCTCTCCTCACAGGCACACTGTGCTAGGCACTTAAGTGAATTAATTTTCTTTTGCATGGGTGTCTCCTGATTATACAGTATAGAATATACGCTGTGTAAAAAAATTATAGGCATAAATTTGGGATGACCTGCATCTCCAATGAGCAAGAGTTTGTGATCATGTGCAATTCGTGCAAGTTTATTCATGAGTAAATTCATCCCAAACATATGCTAATGAAAACCTTATGCCACACTAAACCTTACCACAGCATTGCTCACTTTAATTACAACTGTTCCTCAAACTTTTGAAAGTTTAGTGCTCCTTCAGAAAAATAAAATTGCATCCTCCTTCAACCCTGCCATATGTTGTCAAAGGCCTACCCATATTTTAGAATTTCAATAAAATTAAACTAATTTAAAATATTTTCTTAAATGTTTATTCAAAGAATGATGTATATTTAATATTGGATGGCAAAAATATTTGAATAGATGTTATTTCATTATTTATAACTGAAACAAAATATTATTTCTCAACTTTATAATAGTATTATTTAAGTGGCATGTAGTTGGTACTGCTACATGGCAACTTTAATTTCCTCCAAGAAAATATCTCACATCCATAAGCTCCACTGGGGCCTTCAGGTTTGGCCTCCCTTTAGCAGAACTAAAAGCACCCACTGGTGGCACAAAAATGAGCACAGGTTGTGTAGATCTTCATCCTTTTCTATATGCTTTAAGCAGTGAAATAATTAACACTGGCATTTAAAGTATCATTGTCATCTGAGTTAGCATCCACTGAAATGATGGGGCAATCCATACCTCAGAACTATTGTTTCAGGCCCCCTCTGATATCTGGAAGGAAGAAAGAACATTGTGTCCCATCCGAGGGTTTCCTTGATGCTTCTCTGATGCTCTACCCCTCCCCTCATTTCTGAATCCTCCTCTGTAATGAAAAGCTCTAGTGCATACCACTCCTGTTGCTCAGAGCTTTCCCAAGCAGCACCAGTAGAGTGAAAATGATTTAATTCTTGTCATACTCACTGTTTCCATAGTACACCCAATAAAAACTGGAAAGGCACTGGTCAGTTTTTGTTTGAGGCGGCTTGGGAAAGCAAGGAGACACAGAAACACAGAAGAAGACTGCAGAACTAGGAGGATAACTTTATATAGATTTACATTCTGTTCATGTTTGGAAGGGTATTTTCACAGCCCCAGAAGACAGAAGTTTAATTTTTTGTTTTAAATTAAAGCTTAGATTTTTTTCAGAAATTAATGGCACATAAACAGGAGAACTGCCTGCTAACTGCCAGTGAATAAGTAAGTGGAGTTTTCAAGTCCTGCTCATAGTAACTAAAAAAAGCCATCTTGGACCTCCAGCTGGAGCTACTGGAGCAGGCTAAGCGATTACATGCTGCTACTGAGATGTTGATGCAGAAGGAGCACGTGGTGGCCAACTACATTGCACACAGCCTGGCCATGCACGAGTATAACCATGCACGGCAGCATGAGGAGAGCCAGCAGCAGGTGGCCATGTTCAAGTGGTTGCTGGCCATTATGGCTAACAGGACCCAGAGCAACATGGGCTGACACCTGCCCTGGAAGAGATGCATCCTCATCCTTCAGCCACTCCTCCTATATACCATGATCTGCAGCCCATGATCTCAGGGTGGGGTTTCAGCCAGAGTATGGAAGGAAGTATATCCTTTGTATCCACTGTTAGGCTGTAAAACATTAAAAGCATCAGCACAAATGTGAAATAAATTATTGATTTGTTCAATCTCTTGTTTTATCTGATCTGTTAAAGAGGGGTACTTATCCCATTCCTACATAGCTTTATCTAGGTGTCACCATCACACCAATTACTCAGTGACATAAGGGTCTTCTATTTTGGAAAGCAGTAAAGACTCACCCCTGCCAGTCTCTAGGGGCACTTCTGGCAGGGTAGGGGCTAGGTGGAGAAGAAAGGATCAGGCCCAAGGAAGTGGACACTCCTTTACAATGCAGTAGCAGTTATGTTCATTGGACAGGCAAGGTCATTAACAACACCCTACATGAAAATTCAGCAGATATTCCCTATCAATCTTCAATTACACAGTTGTAATAATCTGGTCAGACTCTATCATTTCCCCTTTCCCCCATGTGTCCTTCCAAGTTCAGGAGGTCTGAACACAAGGCATCCCTTATTTCCCTAGCTCTCCTGCACCCACCCCCAGTTGGCGCATATTCTGGCTGCTTTAATCTAGCTAGCTCAGATATTGATAGCAATGAAACTGCAGCATCTTCAGCAGTGACTGTACAACCCTGCCTGGAATGCTTAGTAATTATTTGGGCAGCTAGGCCACACTGAAACCTGTGCTGCCACAGCTTAATTGATACCGGTACCCAAACTAGACAAATTAAAGCTAGCTTGGGTATGTCTACACACGCAGCACTCACACCCTGTGATTGCAGTGTTGTAGGCATATCCTTAAGTATGTCTATACTGCACATTAAGCCTGGGCTCTGACTCAGGTTGAGCCCAAGCCCCCTTTCCATCCACACACAAATCAGTCTGACTCAGATCAGCAGGCACTGAGGACCCAGGTCCTAGGACCCTGCTAGGATGGTGAGTCAGAGACCCAGTCATTTTGCAGTGTGGAGGCAGGTCAAGCCACAGACCCAAGTCAGAAGGTCTGCATAGTGCAGTAGTGACACATTAGCACAACTGTGAGACCCGGGTCCAGCAACTGGGCTTGGAAACATCAAGTACACTGCTCACTGCCAGTGAATAGGTAAGTGGAGTTTTCAAGTCCTGCTCATAGTAACTAAAAAAAGCCATCTTGGACCTCCAGCTGGAGCTACTGGAGCAGGCTAAGCGATCACATGCTGCTAGGGTCCCACAGACCCTGGTTTAGAGTGCAGTGTAGACATACTCTAAATCTTTGTCTCCAAGTATATTTCTCTACTGTGTCTTTGTATATGTCTGTTCGTTTTTCTCTGTACTGTTCTGAATCTATTTTGTGATTTTGGCTGCCTACGTTTGTCTTTGTAGTCTGTCTCTAAATCCTTGTAGTCTGCCTCAGTATAAGCTTTTGCCACTTCAGCAGACTACCTCACTACAGCGAAAGGTATAAAACTAAGGCTGATTGTTACCAAATATAAAATCAGGGGCTATGAATCAGAAGTGGAAACAGGGAGAGAGAAAGCATCAAAATCCAGAGGAGGACAGTGCAAACTATCTGAAAAAGGAGAGACTGAGATAGAAAAACACTTTGTTCGCCAATATTCAAAATGTGAGGGATTGGGAGAAAAGTGTTTCCTCAAAATCTTAAACATGAGACTTTTCATCAAAAAGAGAGCCAGTGGTGACACCCTACCAGCCCAGAAAGGGACCCAAAGGAAAGAGAGATAATAACCCATTCCCCAAACACAATGCTAAACCCCTAGGTGGGGCAAACGGTAACTCAGCCTGTCAGTCACCAGAGGAGTCCGTCTTGGACGAGCTGCGTTTGGCTTGCCACGCTCATGACTTGCTGAACTGCTGAGAGCCACACATCCAGCGGGGGAGGGAGCGGGGTGTGCCTCTCTCTGCCCCCTTCCCACTTCCTCTCCCCCTGGCGCTCCGGCCCGGCTGCGCTGCCCGACGGAAGGGGTTTAGCGCCAGCGCCTGCCCCTCTGGCTGCGGACTGCGTGCGGGGCTCAGGACATGGAGGGCTACGGGCTCTTCCTCGTGCTGCTGGTCTCGGCGCTGCTGCTCGGCTTCCTCTCCGTGCTCTTCGCCCTCGTCTGGGTCTTTCATTACCGGGAGGGGCTCAGCTGGGACGGGGGCTCGGCGGAGTTCAACTGGCACCCGGTCCTCATCATTACCGGCTTCATCTTCATCCAGGGGATCGGTGCGTGAGGGGTGAAGGAAGCGCAGGGGGTGGGAGGAGGGACAGGGAGTGCCTGGGGCGGTGGGGAGAGGAGCGGAGCATGGGGCTGGTGGGACAAGGCAGCGAATAGACTCGTGTGGCCGTTGTTATTGTTGACAGTATCAAGCTAGAGAGTCTGGTTCTCTCGAGTGAGCGCCCAGCCCCCGCCCGGAGAAGGGACAACGGGGCTTTCGTCATTCGCTGAAGCTGCTGGGTGTGTTTTGCTCTGGGGCCGCTTATCTACCCTAGCCTGGCATTTCTTTGCGCCGCGAGTAACGCTGCGGTGTGTTCACGGCAGGCAAGCGAGTGCAGCATTTATGCAAGTGGTGGAACGAAATGTCAGGGCTGACGCGTTATCTGCGCCTCTTCATCATGCTGTGTTTGGGTCTTTACAGCCCCGTGAACAGGCAAATCAGAAAAGAGAAGAGAGGTTCTGCACCACTGAAACCATGCCTAGGGAAGGTCTGCCTTAGCCAGAGCAAACGGCAGCATCCTAAATGCCGTTTAGAAAGTAATCAGTCAGCCTGGTTTTAGTGTAAATCGCCCCATCAGGCTTCCACTTCTTGTTTTATTTAATTTTAACCCGGCAACGTAACTTTTGTGAAATGACCAGGGCAGGAAGGGAGCTGTTACAATAATTCTATTTTTGGTTGCGTAATCTTCAAACTTTCACTGACTTTCAAGCGCCTCCTGTTAAACAATTGCACCGAAATTAGTCCCTGGCATCTTTGTTCTAAATGCAGAGATTGTTCAGAAAGGGCTAATAGTTACTTTCCCTTTTGGACAATAGTGACTTAAATTTTATTACTTCGAATGTTTGCTAGCTCCCCAGAAACACCGAATGAAGACAGAATATGGTGCACAATTGTATCTTTATGTAATAAGGGGGAGAAGAGGAAAAGTTTCGATTCTTTTATTAGGCTTTAAACAATAGAGAAAATGGTAGGAAAGCTCTGGATGAGTGGAATAACAGTGACAATATTATGTCTATGATTTGGTCCAAATTGAGACTAAAAAGTGCAAAAATAAAGGCATTAGACTGCATCAGAAAATGGTAAGTGTTGGGTGGAAAAAAAGGGATAGAATGATAGAAGAAATAGACACAGAAGAATAATAAAAAGGTTCCACTAATCTGCTCCTACTGCAATCTGGCAAAATTCTTGTTGGCTTCAATAGGAGCAGAATCAAGTCCTACATTAACAATGTCCAGGTGCAGTGCAGAAAAAAAAAAAGTAAAATACCAGATTATTTTACCACTTTTTTCTTTTTGTTCAGCTTTTAAACTTCTTTGGGGGAAGGCAGGGAATCATTTCTAGTCTTTTTGTTTGGAAAAAAAATCAATATAAATGTAAATCAGGGTTTGGTTTTTTCTTCACTTTTTGCAGTAGTGGTTAATTTAGAAGGTGATTTTTGACCACTTTAAATACCAAAGCTTTTGTTTGGTTCACTGCTGAATGATGGTCCAGATTCATCCAGTAAGCTCACTAGTCCAAAACATCTTGATATTTCATAGGAAATTGCTGCAAGCACATTCCTGCAGCAGTAAAGTCAGGCTGCATCTACACTAGGGGGTATCTATGTCAGGTATGCCTCCTAGTGTAGACACAACCTATGCAGATGGAAGAAGTTTTTCTTTCAGAGTGGCAATACCACCTACCCAAACCAGTTTATCTACATTGATGGAAGCACTCTACAGTGGGGGTTATTAGCCCTGACCAACGCAGCTAGGCTGATGTAACTTTTCAGTGTAGACAGAGCCTCAGATTTAAAATCAAAACATAAGGGTCAGGTGGCCTTTTAGTTTTGGTTGGGATAGGGAGTTGTGATTTAAAAAATAAAATCCAAAACTCATTCCTTCAGTGGGGAAGTAGTCCCAGTTTGGTAGCTTAAAGTAAAACTATTTCTTTTTTGTCCATTTCTAATAGGTTCAGTAGATCACATGAAGGGCAGTTTTAGGATCTGATTTAATGGTAAAGCTCGTATTCAGTAGAAGATGGATCAGACCTATGACAGGGTGACTAGATGCTCACTGGTGGGGAAGAGGCCAGAGAGGCCCTTTTGGTAGAACTAGTCCCACCCTTCTTACCCTGTCAATCATACAGTATGCCCCTCCAGTCAACAGGGGGGAAAGAGCAGGATTTCCCTAAGCCAGTGGTTCTCAACTTTTCCAGACTACTGCACACCTTTCAGGAGTCTGATTTGTCTTGCGTACCCCCAGGTTTCACCTCACTGAAAAACTGTTTGCTTACACAATCAGACATAAAAATACAGAAGTGTCACAGCACACTATTGCCAAAAAATTGCTCTCTCATTTTACCATATAATTATAAAATAAAAGTCAACTGTAATATAAATATTGTCATTACATTTCATTGTATAGTAATTAGAGCAGTATAAACAAGTCATTGTATGAAATTTTAATTTGTGCCGACTTCTCTAGTGCTTTTTCTGTAGCCTGTTGTAAAACTAGGCAAATATCTAGATGAGTTGATGTACCCCCTGGAAGACCTCTGGGTACCCCCGTGGATACGTGTACCCATGGTTGAGAACCACTGCCCTAGGCACCAGGCTGTAGGAGTGACTCCTGGTACTGCAGAGTGAATGCCTAGGTAGGAGACCTCAACCACTGAAGAGCATACTGCAGACTCTGAGGGCAAGACAGACAGGTTGAGCCTGCTATGGAGATCCAGCTAGAGGTATTTCTCCAAACCCCTTACCTTGGGACTGCATTGTTGACAGCACTGTAGATTCATTAGCACCCCCCTCCCCAATCCCTTTTTCTGGGACCTCACAGGGAACGTATTCCTGAAGGCATGGGGGTTTGTGACTTCCATTTTGATCTCCCAACCAGAGAGACTTAAAGAGGCCCACAAAGGGCAGGCCACCCCCTGCAAATAGTACATAAGTGGGGCTGGTGTTGTGACCACTCAATGTAGATAACTGGGCTTGGTCAGGTTCCCCCACCCCCTGAGGGAGGAACCACCAAGGACTCTGTTCCTAGGCCCTTAATCAGTCTGCATCAAACTAACAACTTTTATTTACAAGGAGGGGAATTTATTTTTGCAGAAAGTAGACAAGTTTCTCTCTATAGACCTTTACATCACCACCCTGAGATTTGGTATGCCCTTCTGCCGTGATCAAAGGTTTTGTTTAAAGCAATATTTACATAGGGGATTTTTAAAAAAAGTAAATAAAAGGTCATCACATCTCAAAAGAAATAAGTGTAAAAAGAAGTCATTGGTAAAAGAATTATCTGTAATATTAAACTCTGAGTACAGTTAATATTGTCAAATAACAGGAAAAGCACTTGTGGAGAATGAAAAGAAGATTGTGCAAGAAGTTGGGATTAATACAAGATTAAGAACATAAACAACAAGATTATGGACCTGATCTAAAATTCACTGAAGTCAATTGAAAGACTACCATTGACTTCAAAGGGATTTGGAATTGGATCAGGCCTTAAAATAGGGCACCCTTTTGTTTACATACTGTGAAAAGAGGTAAAATTTCAAAGTAATTAATATTGTATTAGAATGGAATCTCAAATTAAACTTAACTGTGGGATATGAATGGGTAACCAGATCATCACAAACTGAGAATAGAATGAGCACAGTGGTTATTTAAGGGTGGGATGGAAGGAAACAGAGGGGGTGGAAAGTTTTGGAAAAGCAGAAGTGTGAGGTATGAAAAAGAAGCATGGACAGTGGTTGAGAAGTAGACTTGTAAAATGACTGAGAAAATGTAAATTCAGTGCGGGAAAAAGGGACAAAGCTGGTTGTTTTGCTGTTATCTGTAAGCGACCCAAGAATAAGCATAACTGGAGAACAGACATAGTAAATGAGCTGGTGAAAGAAAAAGGTGCATGGGCCCCTACACAAAGGTAAAAAATATTTATTGCACGGCACCAGCTCCACCACCAAGATGAGTTTTGACACAACAACGTGTACAAACATAGGCAGTTTCAGAAATTAGCATGCATATTTAATGTAGCTAAATTAAATATTAATTTTCTTAATGAAGAAAGTAATTTCATAGCAGTTTTTAGAAATACTTGTCACTGTTTCAGTATCTTTTTGATGGAGGATTGTGCAGGATTGGAGAATGCCTCAAAGTGGTATTTTTTTATGTCCACCTTGAACTGCCCCCTAGCTATCACAGTGATGGGCATGGTGCCAGTATATGAACATAAACAGGAAATAATTTAGGTTCCTCCACTCATGGGAGTGGAAAGGATGGTGAGCCCTTAATCATCTGAGTTTTAAGGGCAACATTTTCACTGGAATTCCTTAGTTTCACAAAACTTTGAATACATCTGTGTTGCACCTGCAAAATTCCCATTTGTCACTGTAAAATGGATAATAGAAGCAAATAATTCAAGTTCAATTACAGTTATGGAGGCCATAACAACTGGGTCTCAAACATGGTCTGAACAACTCCTATGGCACTCTCACAAAGAGACACAAATAAGCAACTATTGTGGAACCCAAACTTTTTCCTGAAGTTGCCTTTACAAGAAGAAATACTACAGTAAATTAGGATGATGCAAAAATGGGTGACCAAGGAACTTTAGCATGTCTGAATAGTTGCTAAGCTCTTGGACACATAAATATCCATTCCCACAATTTATCCAAAACCCAGTGGAATTTTTGCCCTTATAATTCAATTCTGAAAGTTTCATAAAAAGATGATAGAAAATGCATTACATCTTCCTCAATCTATTTGTGCCAACCAAGTTTCTAAACAATTTTAAATGTAACTTTCTTATTTATGAAGGAATCTCAGGAAGATGTAGAAAGGTTTGTAAGCCAGTATTCATCAATGGGGACGATGGAATAAATCTTCCCAGTTTATTTAGAGTGTTAGCTCTGTGATGTATTACAAGTCCTATCTTAAGTTGGGCCTCTATAAATTTTAAGAGTTTAATGGTAAATGAAATTATTTTTATTAATTGAAAAGGCATCTTATGCTTAGGTTAGCATTTAGTAGGAAAGTTATGAACTAATTTACCAACAGAGAATTGAGGAACTGAGGTACATTCCAAAATATTTTGAGAAGGGCTGAAAATGAGGGGATGTGATGGATATAGGATTGTTGATAAAGCTATTAGTTATTTTTATCATGAGATAATTCTTGCTGAGTGTGTACCTCATGCTACAACTCAAAGAAGAGGTTGCACCAATCTGATCTTGTACAGCCAGGAACATTCAGATAGGATTTTCCATATGATGAAGTATAGCTTAAAAACTGCCCACTAGAATTACAGTTACTTTATCCAGAATACCTGGATACACTTAATTGGCCATGAAGCTACAAAGGTGGTCTTTGATACAGAATAAAGGGAAACCTACCTTATAAAATTTAAGACTATGTGGAAAGAAAGTACTGTCTCTTGAGGCCAGAGCAACATCTGATGCCACATACTCCTTGTTTCCCTTGAAACACCAGAGTCATCATCGTCAGTACCGGGCAAATTAGTTGAAACAATAGTTAAGAATAAAATTGTCAGACACATAGAAAAACATAAACTGTTGAGCAATAGTCAACATGGTTTCTGTAATGGGAAATGCGTCTATTATCTATTAGAAGTTCCTTTGAAGGGGTCAAAATACATGTGGGCAAGGGGATCCAGTGACATAGTATATCTATTATTTCTAGAAAGCCTTTGACAAGCTCCCTCGCCAAAGGCTCTTATATAATTAAGCTGTTATGGGATAAAAAGGAAGGTCCTTCCATGGACTAAGAACTGCTTAAAAGACAGGAAAAAGGGAAGGAATTAATGGTAGATTTCTGAATTGGAGAGGGGTAAACTAGTGTGTTTCCCGAAGGGTCACCCTACGACCATCCTATTCAATTTATTCAAAATGAATCTGGAGAAAAGGTAAAGAGGAGGGGGCCAAAAGTTTGCAGAATGATACTAAACTGTTCAAGATAGTAAAGACCAAAGCAGACTGTGAATGAAACTTCAAAAAAAGAATCTCAGAAAACTAAGTGTTTGTGGCAAGAAATGGCAAATTAAATTTAATGTGGATAAATGTAAAGTAAATGCACATTGGAAAAAATAACCCAACTATAAATATCATATGATGGGGGCTAAGTTAGCTACAACGAGTCAGGAAAAAATCTTGAGTCAATCATGGACAGTTCTGAAGATGTCCACGCAGTGTGCAGAGGAGGTCAAAAAAGCAAACAGGAAGTTAGGAATCATTAAAAGGGGATAGAGAATAAAAACTGAGAATATATATTGCCCTTAAAAAATCCATGGTACGCGCCACATCTCGAATACTGTGTACAGATGTGGTCCCTTCACCCTCAAAAAAGAATTCTAGCACTAGAAAAGGTTGAAAAGGGCTCTAAATGATATGGGGTTGAGAGGGCCCCTATATGAGGAAAGATTTAAAGAGGTAGGACTCTTCAGCTTGGAAAGAGGGATTAATGTGGGGATATGATAGAGGTATATAAAAATCATGAGTGATTGAAGAAAGTGACAGAGAAAAGTTATTTACTTATCCCAATAATACAAGAACTAGGGTCACCAAATGAAATTAATAGGCAGCAGGTTTTAAAACAAATAAAAGAAAGGTCTTCTTCACGCAGTGCACAGTCAACTGTGGAACTCCTTACCTGAACGAAGTTTGAAGGCTAGGACTATAACAGCGTTTAAAAGAGAACTGATAAATTCATGGGTTAAGTCCATAAAATGGCTATTAGCAGGATGGGTAAGATGAATGGTGTCCTCTAGCCTTTGTTTTGTCAGAGGATGGAGATGGATGGCAGGAGAGAGATCACTTGATCATTGCCTGTTAGGTTCACTCCCTCTGGGGCACCTGGCATTGGCCACTGTCAGTAGACAGATACTGAGCTAGATGGACTTTTGGTCTGACTCAGTACGGCCATTCTTATGTTCTTATGCCAACCTAGACCCACTGTTGCTGCCAGAGAGAAGCTACACGCTTTAAGTAAAGAGCTAGGATCACCTAGTTCCAGTCAACTGAATAGAAAATATGACCCAAAAATGCATTTTTCAGGGTACCAAAACTATTTGTGAATTCAGGTAAAATTTGGTGACTAGTTTCAGCCAATATAAAATGGATTTTTTTCTGAAAAAAGGCAAACAGTTGGTTTTCATCATTTTGAAATAAAATGGTTGGACTTTTCATTTCAAAATGTAATTATAGTTATTGCGGTTGAAAAGTGAAAAACATCAGGAACCAAACAATAAAACCATTGTGGATCGAAAAACACCCCAAAAACTAAATGAAGTCTCCTCTCCCCCAACAAAGTTGTTTTGTGTTGTTTTTTTTTTTTCATTGTTTTGGGTGTTTTTTATCTGAAACAATTTTTTTTGGTTTTGGTTTGATTTTTCATTTTGTCAAGAAACCAAAAATTAATTCATTTTGGTTTGAAACTAACCAATTTTTTTCTGGTTTGTCCCCCAAGCCAAAAAAATCAATTATTCCTTCAGCTCTACATGCGAGTTAAAGATCATAAGAAATGTAAACTCTTTCAGCTGATTATCATTTAGTTCAGGGGGATGCCTCAAAGCTCCTGTCCTCTGAGTGTGTGAATAAATATTGTGTTGATAGGTAACACCGTTAATAGTCACCTATCCTAAATAAAATCCAGCTAACCTTAAATTAGCCAATAACTCTTCAGAGTTAAGGAATAATATTCTGGAACTGGCTTAAAACTTCGTAACTCTAAGTTATTTTTAATTTGAGATAAAAAAATTTCAAATGTAATGGGAAATCTATGTTTCTCAATGTTTTAAATATTATTTATTAGTTTGTAAAATATAAAGAACCATATTCTGCCCTCAGTTACCCATTAATAATAGAAGTTGCATTTGTATATCAGAGGGCAAAACTATGCCCACATTATTTTCAGAAAACTTTGGGAATAATTGCATGAAAATCTTCAAGAAGTTGTTTATGATTATGCTACTTAGCTTCATTCATAGTAGGACAAGGCAAGGCATTTTCCTTTTTGTTAGACAGTAATCATGAGACTGACATGCTGAACTGTAGCAATCTTTGCTATGTCATGTGGTTTGACTCCTGCCAAGCTGTCTTTAAAATGAGGCTGCAATCTTTTTTGAGTTTGAATATTGCATGCTTTACTTGTATCCCATTCTTGAACAAAACCCCATAAAATATCTAAATGCTGTATGCACAGTTATATTAACAGGATTTTTTCATTCCTGTTATGTTTCCCATAGGATGTAGAAATTTACATTGATCTGAGACCTGCTCATATTCAAGGCCATTCCATTTGTGAACAGAGTTCTCTTTGTGAATTCTGTAGTGAAATTCTGTAATTTCTGGCATGCATTGTACCCAAATAAAATCCAAATGCATAAAAGCAATTTGGCATTCATTATTACTCATCCAAACACAGACAATAAATATTTCCTTTCAGGATTCCTATCACATATAATTTCATTAATGCTAAGATTATAGCGCAGTAGTGAACTGAAAGCACGAGTGCTGTTTCTTTTGCTAAGCAGTGATTTTATCCTTATATTACTGGGGAAAAGTAAAGAAATATACTCACCCCAACCCCCCGTGGTGTACATAATAATGCATTCATGCTCCCTCAGAGTGGGAACATTTCATATAGCTAGGAATACTCTCATTCTTTTGTTTTCAGCATAGTTAACTGTATATTCTCAGCTTGAGCCTAACACATCTGAATGCCAGGCTACAGCCAGAAAAATTAATTTAGGTTTATATCAGTTAGCTCATTGTTAAGAAACTATTGCTTTGTTAATTGTGAAGGGACTGTCCCCTCCAACCATTAAATGATTTTTGGATTTTTTTATATTAAAGTGATAAATTTCTGCCTCTCTTCATTCAATTGCTTTTCTTCCCTTCATTGATATTTCCTTGGAAGGGAGGGACCCGTGCTTATAATCTGGCTTTTTCTTATTGGTGAGCAGTTAAGATAATGCTATTTCATCTGCATTCCAGAGTCAGATGCAGCCTCTCCTTTCTGTAAATAATATAGTTTAAGGACCAACAGCTGTGTAAAAGGGGTCAGTGCCAAAAAAGACATGACTTGTGTACATACAGTGGGTTCTGAATTAGTAATAACAATTGCACAGCGATTCATTCCACAAATTTTCTCAGGAAGGGGCGTGTGATAACTAAAAAAGCAGTACCTGATAGGAGAGCAATGCTTTCAGACTTAGATAAAATGTACAATTTGCTAGCGTTCTTTTGCAATATGCATATACTAAAAACTATATTGATACAAGATTAAGTTTTGCTGAACCCCTTAGATTTTAAGGGTCAGATTTTGATTCCCTCACTCTCACTGAGTAGCATCTTACTCCATACATAGTCTCATTGCGGCAACGGAGCTACTTGTGGAGTAAGGCACTATTTAAAGTGAGTAAAGGCATCTAAATAAATTTTTTCCAGTATATGATCCCATGAATTAATGAATTAGGCCCCAATCCTGCAATTTTATCAGCAAAAGAGGACCCATGTGCCCCATAGGATCCCATACAGATCAGGCTTCAGGAGCAGGGCCTAACACTTGTTTGCTGTTAGTTTTTAACCTGCTTAGGCAAAACTTCTATGAAAAAGTTAGAAGAAAGTTTCTCCCTGGAGGTTATGCTTTGGCCTGAATTGTATGTTGGGAACTAATGAACACTATGAAGTGGGAGGGAGAAAATCTGACTACTCTAAAGTTTTTCCTGTTCTGTAGTTTACATTGGAATGATTTGAATTATGCATGATTATCAAAATCTTTATAGAAAAGAGATTTACTGTTAAATCTTTCTTTTATTCCCTCCTCAGCCATTATTGTGTACAGATTGCCCTGGACCTGGAAATGCAGCAAACTCCTGATTAAATTCATCCATGCTGGGTTAAATACCATAGCAATGATTCTTGCAATTGTTTCTCTGGTAGCTGTTTTTGATTTCCACAATGCCAAGAACATTCCCAACATGTACAGTCTGCACAGCTGGATTGGACTGACTGCTGTTATATTTTATACTCTGCAGGTCAGAATTTAACGAATGTATTTATAAATAAGATATAAAATGGAAGAATGTGTTCTATAATTAATTAAAGTACAGTAGAGCCTCACTAATTTACATTATCTACTGGGAGACCTATTTTGATTTACTGAATTTTGCAAATGTGCAAATAAAACACACAAACAATTAAAAATATTAAGGATCCTGTAACTTGTTCATCTTACTTTGATGTAAAAATAGCAGTATTACCACAATAGCATGGGCAACAGCGGAAGTGGCGTGGACTAGTCGTCCTGAGTATGTACTCAAGGGATTCAAGTGAGTTTGTGCTCAGGGAAGCTAGCCTGTGCTATCATGGCTGCACTACTATTTTTAGTGTATTAGCTCAGATAAGAGCTAGCATGAGTATGTGTACACGACCTGGGAATCACATCCCTTGCTTGTTGTGTAGAGACGTACACTACAAGTTTAATATGTGTCATTTTCTTTATGTTCAGTTTAGTGATTCTGCATTTTGAGCTGAAGCCAGTACAATAAAAAGAGGCCTTGGTTACCTAGTGGTCAAGAGGAAACACAGAAAATAGCCACTCCTGCGCTTTGTCCCTCACTCCCCAGGCTGGCAAGAGCAGGGAATCCCGTGGAGTCAGTGTGTTCTGATACTGCAAAGGGGGAGCATTTTGCATCGCTGTTCAGCATACTCTCTATTCCTGACTAAAGGAGCAACTGGCTTATGAGGGGCTGTGACCTGCATCAGTTGGCCCACCGAGCTGCTGGGGGTGGTGGGTAGCTACTGTCCCATGGCCGGCCTGCATCAGGCCGTCTGTCACTACGGAATTAGCAGAGGGAGGGACGCCAGCAAGACTCTATAGCGCGCCCCTCAGGCAGGGGAGCACCAGCAAGAATCTATAGCGCTATCGGGATTTTGCTACCCAAGGTGGGTTGGCCGGGGTAGGGGAACGCAGGCCCACCCAACTCCACTGCATTCCAGCCCAGGGCCCTGTCAGTGCCAGGGGGTCCCGCCACCGGGTCAGCGGGGTCCCTCCGGAACACACTGACCAAATAGACTCACCTCACTGTGCAGTTCTGTCCCTGGGCTCCTTCCTACCCAGTCCCTTGAGCGAGTCCCTCCAGTCCTTCCAGCTTGTCTGGGTATTCCGCTGCTGACAACTCCAGCTCCCCTTCCGCCTCAGGGCTCCTTCAGGTACTTGGCGGTGGGCAGCTCCAGCTCCACCTCAGGCTCCTCCATTTCGTCCGGGTATTCAGCGATGGGTAGCCCTAGTAGCCCCTGTCCTTTCTCCAGGTCAGGTTTCTCCTGTTCCAGGGCCTGAAGGGAGCAGCCAGCGGTCTGCATCTGCCTCCCTCCCTGGTGCTGCCCTGACTGGGCTAAGGGCCCCGCCCTTTGTACTTTCTGTTCCATCCCTCCCCTTCCAGGGGGTGGAATAAGCTTGGTCTGGCCCTGCCCCCTCAGGCTGAGAGAGTGGCTCTTTACCCTTAGGTTCGGAGGGAAGCCACCCTGGCTCCCTACAGGGGCCTATTGAAATATAAAAAGTATTACTCTCATTAATAGACATTCCACCATTCCCACCATTCAACATTTCTCTAGCGAAGCAGTAGTGCCTAAAGAAAAAAGTTTTAATGTGATTAAATAAGTTGTTACAAATTAATAGTCTGAATAATTATATTTCAGTAGAATTCCTGAGGCTATGCTCATATACAGTACTGTAGCTAGAAGATACCTTGTTCCTATGGATATGGTACTCTAACCTGCCCTATTTGGACAAAATGTATTTGAATACAGTGAAGTAAAAGGTAATCTATCTAGGAACAGAAAAGAATGCAGGCCATCCCTATAGAATGGGGGCACTATCCTGGAAAACAGAGACTCTGAAAGGGACTTAGGGATCTTAATGGATAAGTAACTCAACATGACCTCCTAATGCTGGCCACCACTTCCAGCAGCTCCCATTGGCCTGAAACAGCGAACCGCAGCCACTGGAAGCCACAGTTGGCCGAACCTGCAGACGCAGCATGTAAACAAACTGGCCCAGCCCGCCAGAGGCTTTCCCTGCACAAGTGGCGGAACAATTTTGGGAACCACTGATGTAAGGGTATGTCTATACTACGCGCTGGATCGGTGGGCAGCAATCAATCCAGCAGAGGTCGATTTATCACGTCTAGTCTAGATGCAATAAATCGACCCCAGAGCGCTCTCCTGTCGACTCCTGTACTCCATTGCCGTGAGAGGCGCAGGCAGAGTCAACAGGGGAGCGGCAGCAGTAAACTCATCGCAGTAAGTAGATCTAAGTACGTCGACTTCAGCTACGTTAGTCACATAGCTGAAGTTGCGTAACTTAGATCAATTCCCACCCCCACAGTGTAGACCAGGGCTAGCAGAGAAAGGCACAACAAGAGCCAATGGCTGGTAGATAAAGCAGGACAAAGTTAAATTAGAAATAAGATGCACGTTTTCAACAGTGAGTGGGATTAAGCACTGGAACAAACCACAGAGTGAAATGGTGGATTTGCCATCTCTTGATGTCTTCAAATCAAGACCTGATGCCTTTCTGGAAGATATGCTTTAGTCAGACTTAAGTTACTTGGCTTAATAGAGGGGTATCCAGGTGAAATTCTATGGCCTGTCCTATACAGGTCAGACTAATTGGTCCCCTGGTCCACACCGCTTCCAGCAGCTCCTATTGGCCTGGAGTAGCGAACCGTGGCCACCGGGAGCCGTGATTGGCCGGACCTGTGGACACAGCAGGTAAACAAACCGTCCCGTCCCATCAGGGGCTTACCCTACACCAGTGGCATCCCAAGTTTGGGAAACATTTCTATAGGGCAACATACTTAAAACTATATTCCTAGTCCAATTAGGTTCAGACCTTAGACACCTTAAAAACGAACCTTTTATCATGGTTTCAATTTTTATTTAAAAGTGCAGATTTCTTTCACGGTTTTAATGCTGAATCTGTATTCTGTGTTTAGCTTGTCTTAGGTTTTGCTGTCTTTCTGCTGCCCTTCGCTCCAGTTTCTCTTCGAGCATCTCTCATGCCAATACATATTTATTCTGGCCTCCTCATCTTTGCAACAGTGATTGCAACAGCTCTCATGGGATTCACAGAGAAACTTATTTTTGCTCTGTAAGTACTATATTTCATAATTTCACTCTTCCACTTGTTTGCTCATTAAGTTCAACCATTGAAAACGATCAACAATGTATTCTAGTATTGATCCATTGTTTATTTTTAACAACATGAATAGTAGTCTTTTTTTAGGCAACTTTAAGATGATTGTCCTTAAAACAGTTCTATTTATTTTTTCCCTCAAAGGAAAACTCCTGCACCTGCATATAACACATCTCCACCAGAGGCGATTTTTGTCAACACTCTTGGTCTTTTGATTGTTATCTTTGGTGCTCTTATTTTGTGGATGGCAACAAGACCCCACTGGAAACGCCCACCAGAAGAGAATTCTAAAATTCAGCAACCAAATGGAGGGACACCTGAAGGTACAGAAGAGGAATCCACTATGACAGACTGCAGCAATACAGATAAATCTGATGTGGAGTTCAATAGTGAAGCAGCAGCCAGAAAACGAAACCTCAAACTTGATGAGGTAGGGCAACGGTCTACCATGTAAAGGGAGTACACAAAACTGATGCAGTCTTACATTATTAAAAAACGCTATTCCTATCCAGCTGTTGATTACATTTGGTATGTAAACAGGGAACTTCTATCAGGCTTGCTTAATGCAGTTCAGTTTTTCTGCACAACTAGTATGAGCTGAAAAGGTCTTTAAAATTCAGTAAGATCCACATTTGTCATGACATTCCTTATTGTACCTCTGTTTAAAAGAATTGAGGACTGGGATGAAAAAACATGTTGAGATTTGTGCCTTTTTAAAAAAAGGTAGTATGTCTGGAATAAGGACAGAATTTTAAAAAGCATCTAATGGGAAAATAATTTCCACATCACATCTTAATGTATCGGTTGTTTCTATGCACTTCACTAGTTTCTTTAGCCAGTTATTATGACTGGGACAAAACACTGCCCTGAGTTATGCTGTGAATGGGCATGAAGGAGAGTTATATATGCACAGCAGAGTGCAGAATTTATCCATTAGCACATGCCTATGTTGTTCTATAATATTGTTCCACTTTCTTAAGGGCCTTATTCTCAAAGCTTATGAGCATTCTCAATTCCCACTGAAGTCCATGAGAACTGAGGTCACTCTGGAATTTTCAGAATCACACTATTCAAATTTTTTGGCCAAAACTGTTTAATTAGGAAAGAAATTAAACAGAATTTTTGTTGAAATTTTCACTAAAATGTCATGTTGTTTTTGACCCGCTTTTTCCATTTATTTTTTTAATAAGCATTCATCAACATCTTGAATAGGTTTTAAACCAGCTCTAGGACATGTATAGATTTATAGCCAGCATTCACCCTTGTATACATGTGATTGCTACCGAAATCCATGTGAGCTACGAGTAAACATCTAACAGCAGCATTTGACCTGTCTTGAAATATATGCAGCTTTTACATTCACTTTATTAATAGAATTACAAAAACTATGTATTGGGTCATCAAATCCTTTCCCTTGGCCTCTGGAACCAGTACAGTATTGTTCTTTATGGTTGTATCTTACAAGCTAATATTTTGAAGCCTTTTTTTCTCCATTTTAATCTGGAACAGTAAGATAAGGAAAGCAGTGTCTAATGGTTTAGGCACAAGTAGAAGTCAGGACATATGGTCTATGTCTACCCTTCAATTAGAAACCAGTGGTTAGTCTGTGCCATCTGATTTGGGCTTATGGGGCTTGGGGTAAGGGGCTGTTTAACTGCGGGGTAGACAGCTGGCATGGGCTAGCTGCAGGTTTTTAATTACAGTGTAGACATACACATGGATTCTCTTCCCACCTCTGCCACTGGCTCACTCCAATCTTATAACCTCTGTCTTACTTTCTTCATTTGTAAATTGAAGATTTATGTAATGCTTAACTTAGGCAATTAATTTAACATTTGTAAAAGTGCTTTGCACTTCTGTAGCTTTCTTTGACAATCAGTATTAATGCATTACTTTTATCTAAAAATCTTTCTCAGATATAATAAATAGACATTGCATTTACTTACTTACATAATTCTAGAAGAATGGAAAACTACTCTAATAGAAAAATAATTATAGTGGATGGCTTTATGTAATTTCAAGTGTCCAAAGTGATTAGCCTTTCTCTTGCAATCTGCTTGTCAGGGTTGCCAAATTTACTTTTGTAATACCAGTGTCTAGACCTAAAATCATTTTGACAAGTGGCATAACTACTTCATGTTTACCACTATTTATGTTGCAAAGAGCTCTGGACTAGAGCTTTGGGCACTGTACCACTTTCCATTTCTTCTGAAGACTATTTTCATTTTGGTTTATATATCAGCTTCTCACATATATTTAAACACATTAGGATCCCACAAATATTTTAATCTTTCTAGCTCAAAGTGATGTATTGACGTACATAGTTTTGATTACTTGTTGTTATTTTAGGGCTCCTTTGAGATAATAAAGCACCTTGGGTCACAAGCTTGGGTTTGTAATAACATTGAATCATTTGAGTACAATACAAGAAAAGCTAGTATATTAATTCTTAGGAAAACTTCTCTACAGTTCTGTTTTGGTAAACAAGGTTATATCCTAGGTTTCTGTATCACTTACATATATGTCTGACAGAGCTGTGTGCTTGATCTTAATTGCTTAGAAAAATATTTCTACACACATTGTTTAAAAAAAAACAACCCATATTACTGACATCTGCCGTTTCCTCTTAGGGTACGTCTACACTGCACGATTATTTCAAATTAGCTTAAACCGATATTACAAAACAGATCTAATAAAATCGGTTTAGCGCGTCCACAGTGGGATCACGAAATCGATTGTTTGCGTCCATGGTCCAAAGCTACCATCGATTTCAGGAGCGGTGCACTGTGGGTAGCTGTTCCTCAGCTATCCCATAGTTCCCACTTCCGTGTTGAGAGCACAGTGCCTGATGGGGCAGAAAACATTGCCCCGGGTGGTGCTGGGTACAGCCTCACCCCTCCCTTTGTGAAGGCAGCAGACAACCCTTTGGCGCCTTTTTCGCGGAGTGCATTGAGCAAACGCCATAGCACAGCAATCTTTCCCTTTTTTTTTTCACGTGGTGGTGGGGGGAAATAAACTGAGGAGCTGTTCCCTGAACCACGCCAGACACTGTGTTTGAACCTACAGACATTGGGAGCTCAGCCAAGAATGCAAATAATTTTCAGAGACTGCTGTGGACTGTGGGATAGCTGGAGTCCTCAGTACCCCCTCCCTCCCTTCATGAGCGTCCATTTGAGTCTCTGGCTTCCCGTTACGCTTGTCACACAGCGCTGTGTATCCTGGAGTTTTTTATTCAAACGCTTTGGCATTTCGTGTTCTGTAACGGAGCTGCATACAACAGATTTGTCTCCCCATACAGCGATCAGACCTAGTATCTCCCGTACGGTCTATGCTGGAGCTCTTTTTCGATTTCAAACTGCATCGCCAGCCGTGCTGATCAGAGCTCCACGCTGGGCAAGCAGGAAATGTAATTCAAAAGTTCGCGGGGCTTTTCCTGTTTACCTGCCCGCTGCATCCGAGTTCAGATTGCTGTCCAGAGCGGTCAGTGCTGCACTCTGGGATGCCGCCCGGAGGCCAATAACGTCGATTTCCGTCCACATGAACCCTAATCCGAGTTATCACTATCGAATTTAGCGCTACTCCTCTCGTTTGGGAGGAGTTCCGAAATCGATTTAAGGAGCCGTTTAACTCTATATTAATGACGACGTCGTGTGAACGGGTACAGCGTTAAATCGGTATATCGGCCATTAAACCGATTTAAAGTCGCAGTGTAGACCTGGCCTTAGAAAACATGCGTCTTTAGGAGATCAAAAACTTCTACACATTTTAATATAGAATTCAGATATGAGAATGGAAAATACTTTCTTCCCATTGCCTGATCAGACCTCCAGTCCCACTCTTTGTAAAAGAGAGGATTGCTGCTTCCGTCTTTTTAAAGTGTACCCTACGTGTGTCTATATTTCCCAAGACAATCTGGATTCACTAAGAATCCCTCTGTAGTCTGAGTCTAAAATCAAGAAGGCACTCTGCATTCATGGTAATGTTTGTTAAGATGAGAGGAAAAGTGAGGAAATTTAGAGCGCTTGTTAAAGTTCACTGTGACCAATTTATATGTCCTTGAAGTTACTGCATCCTAGTATGGCTGTACAAGTTACGCATTAGAAAGGAAGGGTCGCCGTAATTTATACAATGTGATAAATTGCACCGTGTTTTTTCCTGTGATTTTTTCATAATCTGATCAATCTACAGTGTTTTGAAAGGTTGACTCAGTGAGCACCTGATACCTGAATAAGGCCCTTAACAAAAACAAAACAACAAAGATGCTTTAGTGCTTATGAAAGGTGCCATCTTAACAACTCTGGAGGCTAGATTCCTCTGTTTATCTATAGAACAGGTACAGCACAGGAAGCAGTAGTTTGAATGTCTACAAACTTGCCAATTATTGTGTCTCAATCACCTGTGGAGATATGTAATACATTTTTAATATCCATGTAATCCTTCATGCGGTGTTGAGACTGCACACAAAACACCCACATTTATTAGCAATATGGACACCTGTCCAGGAATTGGCCTGGAATAGACTAATTTCACAAGGGACATAGTACAGTAACTATTTAATCACTTTTAACTTGGGCTATGGTGGAACCAGAAACTTATAGGTGAAAAGTTCTGCATTCTGTGAACAGTATAACTTGTTATACTAGTCACTATGCCTTTTATTTTCTATTTGCTACCTCGACTATCTAAGGCCTGGTCTATACTACACGTTTAAACCAAATTTAGCAGCATTAAACCAATTTA
>NC_133778.1:40576363-40597407 GCF_003597395.2 Chelonoidis abingdonii | reverse complement strand
ATTCCAATGGGCAAGGGAGACTGCAGGAACTATGGGATAGCTATGGGATAGCTACCCACAGTGCAACGCTCAGGAAATCGACACTAGCCTTGGTACATGGACGCACACCGCCGAATTAATGTGCTTAGTGTGGCCACATGCACTCGACTTTATACAATCTGTTTTACAAAACGGTTTATTAAAATCGGAATAATCTCACCATGTAGACATACCCTAAGATTAACTTGAAATTAGTTGTAATTATACTGTTTAAAAGGACAGTATCACTTTTTTCCCTTCCTATGAAATACATTATACAATCTCTCATTCTAAACTGATAATAAAATAACATTTCTATCCCAATTCAAAAATGCTTCTTTTAGTTCCTTCCTGGAAAAATATCTTTAAAATAAAGCTGCTTTAAGGACTGAAGAAAAAAATGTTCACCTTTTAAATTAATTAATTCCTAAAAGGCAGTGGAAATCTCACATCCTAATTTAAATTATTACACTGTATGCGGAGCAGGTTACTTACCTCTCATCATAGGGTTTAATAGGGTATTTCTCAGAGCAGTTTGTCAAGAAATATGCATCACAGACATGTTAAATCTTACATCAGATAAATAAACTGCACATATTCTTGCTCTGTTTGAAATGTTGTAAATATATAACTTGTATTACCTCTAGTAAAATGTGATGTGCAAAAACAAGTTCAAGTCTTGAAGCAATATGAAAGCTGAGGGTCATTTTCAAAGGCACAAATGGGAGTTAAGACCACAGCTCTCACTAACTTTCACCTGGATGCCTAACTGTGCGTTTGAAAATGTTCCTCTAAACTTTTAAACTTTTAGGCTTTTAAAGGGAGACTGTCACAGAGCTTAGACACCAACTTTAGATTTGTGTAAAAATATATATAAATAGGGAGCAGGGAAGGCTACAAAACCTAAAACAAACAAGTATTTTCTTTTAAATTGAATGAAAACAGCATAACTTTTAATGTATTTAAATACTTTCCTGCAGTACTGGGCATTGAGACATGACAACATTTTGTTCCTCATGAATGCAACTGAACAAAAGGGAAACTGAGAACTAAATTCACTCTCCTGAGTGAATGCCAGCAATAGACAGCATACATTATTGAAAATTAGATCTAAAAATAAATTCTATTTTGAATATTTAAAGTAGTGGTAATGATTTTTAAGCTAAAATGGAGTTGAATAAAACCAAATAGCTGAACGTACAATAATTACATGTAAATTTCTCTGCCACAGGTAATAAAGATGATTGCATATGATATTGTAAATAAGGATTAATAATGTATGTGAAAATTATAACCTGGGATTTTAGTGAGATGGTAAAAGAATATTACCAAAATATTTTCTATTTCATAAGATTTCTTTACTCTATTTCAGCCTATTTATAAGGAACTGAAGCAACTGAATGTTTTATCATTTGCAGTGCTTATTTGTAGAGGAAAAGAAAAATGTTTTATTACAATGTATATTTCCTTACTCTTTTTTGTATGTCAATAAAAAGTATTTTTGAAGCTTGCAATACTGCTTAGTGTAGAGGTGTATTCTGATACTAAATCTCAAGTGTTTGAATTTGGTACAAATTCAGATTTGGGTTTTAATTACAGTGTATAAAATATATTGTTATAGTGAAGAGTGCAAAGAAAATTCAGTAACTGAAAATGTAAATATTCTCTGTAAGTTTCATGCTGAATATTATACATGGTGCAACATTAAAAGATTTGATTATAATCATGGTATAATAAGGGAGAAATTTTGCATATTCCCCACTTAATGATTTCAGTGGAAGTTGTACAGACATACTGGAGAAAAGAATATGGCCATAAAGCTGTTATATTCTATAAGACTATTACCCCCCTCATAGTGATCTTTGCCAGCTGTTCTGTAGCACTGCCACCTTCTCACCTGGCATTTAGGTAGAGTTACCTTGACCCCAAGAATAATGGCCACAAGATACCCTGTTCAGTTTGGCCTAAACTAAAGAAGTCTATTTGCAGTTTTACTGAGAGATTTTAGGACAAATGACTATGAGTAATCTTTTACAACCTGCCTAAATCCCATTTTTCAAAGTCGCGTAAATACTTAGGAGCCTTAATCTCACTGAAAGTCTAAGGGCATTAGGCTCATAAGTCATGTAAGTGCTTTTAAAAAATTTTTATCCCATAATCACATGTACATGAATAATAGGAAACTACTGTCAGACAAACTTACAAAGTAGAACAAAATTATCCTGTAGATTAGTTTGAAAAAATATCTTTTGGTATCTTCCTGCCTGGGAGATGCATAGCAGAAAAGAGTTTCCTCTGCAGAAATTCCTTCAGAGAGAGTTATGAGCTTTCATTTAGCATTTCCATGCACTCTGCTCACCTGTCTCAGTATCGATTTTCCCACACCCTGACAGGGAGACAGTTTTCCCTGTAGCCTGCTAAACTGTCTTGACATGGACCTCACTCACATGCTCAACTGCCTCATTGTGGACCTTGTCCATGTGCCAGTAGGGTGACTAGATGTCCCAGTTTTATAGGGACAGTCCTGATTTGTGGGTCTTTTTCTTATATAGGCTCCTATTATCCCCCACCTCTTGTCCTGATTTTTCACACTTGCTGTTTGGTCACCCTATGTGCCAGTGAGAATAATGGAAACGAGGAAGGTTTTTTCCCTCCAAAGATACCCTCCCTCTCCTATAGGCATGGGGCCTTTATTCCCACAGTTTGCAGAGCAAGCAGGAAAATTTCAAACATGGTAGTTCTGTGAACTAATCAGGCCTCCATCACCAAAGTCTCCATGATCTTCCTCCTACGGTAGCAGTGGTATTGTTGCCCTAGTGACTGAATCCAAACATCCTAAGGTTGTGGAAATGCAGAAGTTAGATGTGAACAGAGCCTACCGGTGAATATAGCAGAGGGAGTCAAAGCCCTAGGTACAAATCCTCTCATTACTCTGTATCAGTGAAAAGAGCAGCAATTTTGTGGGTGGTGTGATCTCTCTCCTTCTGAGGTGGTCTGCACAGCTCCTATTGTCAGGACTGAGTCTAGGAGTGGGCAGCAGAGGGACTGCTTGGCTACTCATGGGGTGTGGGCACTGAAAACATTTTCTGTCCTGGCTAGCAAAATGGCTAGCGACACTTCTGCCTAACATATATTCCATACACACCCTTTCTCAGATACTTTAGCGTGGACATCCTCACTCCTGCTGATACAGCATTTGGTTGAAGGGTGTTACAGAACAAGAAGCCTCAGTAATCGACAAGTTCCTTTTCAATTCTCTCGCCCTAGGGATAATGAACTGTTTCTATGTTCCATCATGAAGATTGTCTGACATGGAGGGAACTGAGAATGAAAATTCACAAGTCAGAATTTTTCCTTTCTCAGACCCTCCATGTCAGACAGTATGACTCTCCCTCAGAAGACTGCATTATATCCAGAGTTTTATCTGACTATTGCTCACTTGTTCAGTAGTTTGAAAAGGGAAGAGAGTGTTCCTACAGGAAATCCCAGCTCTGCTGCAAATGGTTTGAGCTGAATAGCACTTTTATAAAGCTAATGTTTTTTAGCTTCTGGAGAGTTCTTTCTGAATGGTAGTCCTAAAGGCAGTGTGAGAGCACAGATTTGGTCTGTCTTCAGTTGCCATGAAGACAGGGAATGCTGCACTATGAGGCTGTCTGACATGGAGAACCTAGATGAAAATTCACAGCTAAGTCAGAATTTGCCCTTTTTGTAATATTCAATGGCTACAGATGTAACATACTGAAATTTTGAGGCAGTACAAGTTATACTGGAGAGGAACTTTTAAGACTAAAATATTTTTGTTCACTGCTTCCAGCAACAAATCACAAGAGGACACACACAAAAAAAAATCTAGTTAGCCTGGGAGTATCTATGATATATTTCACCCTTATCTAAGAACTTCCTGGCTTTTATGGTTCACTGTTATTTTAAAGTACAATATTAAGCTGTGATACTGCAACGACTTACACAGGGGCTTAACTTCATGAAAATGAGTAGTACTACTGAAGTTAATAATAGTAAGATCTGGCTTCAGTGATGGTTTTACAATTATACTTTTGTGGGTAGTTCCTCAGTTGATGAAACTACTCACGTATGTAAATGTAAACATATGCCCAAGTTTTTGCAGGTATTGCTTTGTTTAGTGCTTACTATTATGAAACTTCAAATGTTAGGGACCATTTACTGACAGAATATTTTTATTCAAATAAATTGGATGATAGCTACTAACTTGATGCAGCACATTTACAAACAAGTAAAATTGCACAAATGATTCCTGCTTTTATAACACTGCATGTGTCTCTCTTTGCAGATAATATAAAAAGACAATGACTCTGTACCAAAGAATTTATACAATATAAGTACTAGGACCTGCGACCCTTATCTACAGTGGTACTCACATGGTCAGCAAATAGAGGTGAGCCTCAAGGGACATGTCTAGCTTTCACTGAATTCAAAGGCAGTTTTGTCCCTGACCTCTATGGGAGTTGAAGAAAACCATAAGTTATATTAAATAATGTGATACAGCATGGCCAGGGGGCAGTATGAGAGTGTTAGCAGGGGGCCTTATTCCCTGCCAAGGGAGGAAGGTTTGCTTTAGATTAACTAGAGCACCTGTAGCCATTTAGAGCACCTGACTCCAGTCATGTGATAAAAACCCCCTGCTTCAGTCAGACAGTGTGAGAGTTGAAGGAGGAAGGTTTGATTGGAGAAGAGAAGAGAAGAGAAGAGAAGAGAAGAGAAGAGAAGAGAAGAGAGAAACAGAAAGTTTGGAGGAGTGCTGCGGTGGATTGTGAAGTCCAGAAGAAACCCTAGGTAAGGGGCACCAGGCTTGTATAGAAGAGAGGCGAGAAGCCCTTCACAAGCTGACGGGTATGAGAGGGAAGTAACCCAGGGGAAGAAACCGCTAGTCAAGTGGTTCACCACAACCCCAGGGCCCCTGGGTTGGGACCTGGAGTAGAGGGCGGGCCCAGGTCCATCCCTCTCCACTCCCCTCCTCCAAGGACACTAGGGGAGTGATTAAGAACTAGTTCAGAGGCAAGCAATAGCGCCCTGAACCTACCCCAGAGAAGAGAAAGCGTGAGACCCAGCAGAACAGTACCGGCAATTTGCCACAATAACAACAATAATGTCACTTCATTTTTGTTAAGGCTGCTAAATGCAATTCAAAAGGTAACATATCATTAAGCATATCTGCAAAAAGTCCACAAACACCAAAGAGCATGGAAATCACTAGTGAAGTTTACATAAGCAATTTTGAAACCAATTTTAACACTCAATTCACACAGACCGTTAACACACACATTCTTATGTAGAGTGTTATCTTTGATTCAGCCCTTTCTTTAGTTCCTCACATCCAGGCCATGTCTAAATCTCACTGCTTCTTCCTGCATAATATCTCTCGTGCTCGACTGTCAGGATTGGCTGATTACAGTGGAGTCAAATATGTCCTGGCTCACTGCAGAGCTGGATCCCCTGGTCACCTGTGCCTCATTCCTCCTTCTCCTTGCTGTTCATAGCAGGGGCCTGTGACTCAGGGTCCTTGGAAATATCAACGGTAGGGTGACCAGATAGCAACTGTGAAAAAATGGGACAGGGGGTGGGGGGTAATAACAGCCTATATAAGAAAAAGTCCCCAAAAATGGGACTGTCCCTTTAAAAATGGGACATCTGGTCATCCTAATCAACGGTGCTCTTGGGGGGTGGGATGATCCTATCAAGGATGGCTTGCAGCTCTTTGTAAAAGTAGCCGGTCTGCAGCTCTCCGCCAGATCAACTGTTGGTCTCTTCGGCATTCTGGTATGCCTGCCACAAGTCCTTGGCTTTCATGTGACACTGCTGCTGGTCGCTGTTGTAGCCCTTCTCTTGTATCCCCCTAGCAATCTGATCACAGATATCCACATTTCTATAGCTGAATAGGATCTGTGCCTTCACAGCCTCTTCTCCCCACAGACCTAGTAGATCCACCACCTCCTGTGTAATCCAGGCTACGAGCATGTCTGCACTGTGTAGCTGGCATGGTCAGCTGGGCAGTTACACTCAACAATGGAGAGCTGCTGGGTGTGCTTGCCAAGCTGAGCAACCAGAAAAAGGAATTTCAAAAATGCATGGGGCTTTAAAATGGGAGGGGGTGGTTTCCTGTCTACCTGACTCCAAAAGAGTTTACAACAGTGACCAGAGCGGTCAGCATGAGTCATTGTGGGGCAGCCCCTGGAAGCCAGTAACTGTCTATGTAAGTAACATAGTGTCTACATTGCCACTGTATCAACCCTGACTCTACACTACTTGGGGAGATGATGTTATTAAGGTGGCATAGCGGAGCACTTACATCGGTAGGATCCAAATTTACATGAAGACACATATGCAGCAAGGTAAGCTGCCTTGTGTCGACCTAGCCATGTGGTGTAGACCTGGCCTCAGATCCAGCCTTTCCCTAACATCCAGACAACTAAATATATTATCCATGCCATCATTATCACATCTCAACTACTGCAATCCCTTCCTCACAGGTCTTCAGAAATGCAGTGTTGTCCCTCATATACCCATTCAAAATACCGCTGCAAAGAAAATGTTCCTGGCTTGTTGCTTTGCCCACGTCATCCCTGTTTATATTTCTCCACTGGCTGCCATCCTACAATGCATCAAACACAAACTACTCACCTTGACTTTTAAGGCCCTTCATGGTCTACCACCTCCCTATCATCTCTTAGACACTATCAAGATGTTGACTCCCACTTCTGCTCCACCAGTGATGCCAGCCTTCATTGCTCATTTGTTAAAATTTCCAACAAGCACGTTTGTTCTTTTTCCCATGCAGTTCCTTATGCATGGGACAACCAATGAGGAAACAGATGGACGTTATGTGGAAGGTCAGCTGCTATGTGCTTGAAGTTAGCGATGGATCACAAAGGCTTCCAAAAATTCTGCTATGATGTCACTGATATTCAGACATGAATAAATTGATTTACTTACATTAGTTCTAACCACAAGAAATCACCCTGAAGGTGGTATAGATACAGCTCTTTGTCCTGGGTGTTGAAACTGGATATACTTGGTTCTCTAAGGCCGTATCTAAACTGGAAGGACTTTTTTAATCTCCCATCATTATATTACCACTAATATAGATCCACTGGTGGTAGCAACAGTGGAAGCACTCACATAGACAGAACATTTATTGTTTTGGACCTGTTTAGAACAGGTCTAGATGACAAAGTGGACACCTGACCCTAGTATACAATAGCTCTCCCACTAATGCTGTGACTGCTGAATCTCAACTCGCAATAACATAATGGTGAGAGAAATCAAGTGTAGATACAGCCCTGGAGTATCAGGTATGCTCAGCTTTAACACTGATCTTTTTGTTAAAATTTTCCACTGCTGCACTAGTTCACAGGCAGCTCCACAAATGGCAGCATTGACTGGCTACTGGTTCTGAGCAGACCAAGGCAACACTGTATTTAAAAATGCTGGACCATCAGTCTACACTAGTGCTCCCACCATTGCTGTTACTGGTGGAACTGCACTGGTGCTAGTGCCAGGGGAAGAGATTTTAACAAAAAGTGCAAAGTAGACACAGTTATTGAGACTTGGTGGAACAGATCAATTTCCTAGCGTTGACAGGACTTAAAAATTATCTCCCAAATGTAGGATTCCCAATGGGCAGTAAAATATATAATTACAATACTGTCTGGTTAAATTGTTCCCTCATGAACTGAGTTCATCTGTCCAGACTTAGTATCTAGGTCATGCAGAAATAAAGGTCTCTCTATCCATAATCACACTTCTGTCAAACTTTCTTCCTAAGTTTTTAAGAAAAACACCAAATTTCAAAAAATAAACTTTTTAAAGTGTATTTTTAATTGATATCTTTCAATATAGTTTTAAAACAATGGCAAGTGTGTTTAATGAAAACTAAGTCAAGTAAAAATGTAAAACATGTAAGATATCACTTTTGGTATTTGCAATTCAACCACACCTCTGACCTGTTTTTCTTCATATCTAATCTGTACAGCAGCTAGCAATGTGGTAGTACTCCCTTTGTAGAGCGTACCAATATCCTGTCAAAACCAAGTCCTGTCTGTCAATGTACAGTCTATGTATTCTGTGAAGGCTGAGGTTGGAGGGTCCCTACAAAACTCGCTGCAGTGGTCACCGCAATGACAACAACTGATGTAGTACTCAGCGATACCCTCAGCTGCTCTAGTCTCTATGGTTGTTACCCCTCTGTATTGAGAGTACAGCTGGTGGTTGCACATAATGCCAGATTCACTGATCATATCCCTACCCCAAGTCCCACTGCATAGCAAAGAGGGAGCCCTTACAGATAGTCCTCTACCCCATGTAATGGAACCATGCCAGTTTCACTGCAGACAGTGTCTTCTATTTCTGCAAAATGTGAGGCAGAATTTGCCTCTCAATGAGGTTGCAAGTGTGTAACTGACAGAAGAATTCGGTTCTCCCCACCACCCACTTCAGGAGTCCTCCCTAATCCCCACAGAGCCCTGTGATCTCTGTTTTAACCTCTGAGAGTTGCTAATCCTTGCTCAGGTTCCAAGCCCAAAAAAGGAACATAGGACATAGAAATTGTCGTACTGCATCAGATTGCAGCTACAAACATTGAGCAGAGATCTAAACTGAGCTGTTTGCAGTAATGCCCAATCCCTTTCCTGAATTGGTACGGTTACTTTACAACCCTGTAAGTAAGTGAGCATACCTGTAGTTCAAATCCTTCCCTCCAATGTACATTACTTTGCATTTAACTTTGAACTTAATCTGCCTTGTGTTGCCCATTCAGCTAAGTTGATTATGTTCCTCTGAAGTTTATCACACTCCTCTCTGGTCCTAACCTAATTAACTTTGTGTCACCTTCAAATTCTGTTATTTCATTGCTTTATCTCAATTTCCAGATAATTAATACCTATATTGTGTAACACCAGAACTACTAAAGAGCCTTGAGGCACTCTGCTGTTAGCCTTTTGCCATGAGCTGTTTGCATCAGACACATACGTACACCACTTGGGCATAACAAAAACAAATAGTCATATGCAGGCAGTCATCTGTAGGGGTAAGGACAGAAATTTGTTCCTCCTTGATGTACTCTGTGTTTGGGGGTGATTTTATTGGTGGGGGGGCAGAGGGGTAAGGTTCCTCCTTTCTTTGAAGCATCAGAGATGGCCACGGCTGGAGATGACACTGGACGGAGTGAGGTGATGCACTGAGGTGGCACTGAGAATTCTCTCTCAGGTGCTTGGCTGATAGATAGGTGTTGCTCATGCGCTCAAGGATGTAACTGACTGCAATATTCGAGACTAGTAAGGAATTTTCACCCAGGTCAGATTGGCCCGGATATTGGGTTTTTGTTTTTCTTTTTTCTCTTCTTCCTCCCTTATTCTGCAACACTGAGGGTGGGTCACTTGCTAGAATCACCTAGGTAAATCTCACTAAATCAATTTCCTCCTATTGCAGGTGCCTTGGGGATAGGTGCACCTCAGTTCTTCCCATTCTCTGCCTGTGGCTCATAATAGTTTCATCTCCTGAGGGCTGTAATCAAACATGCCAAACCCGCAAAAAAAACTGGGCTTGTTTTTGGCTTAATTGGCTTGTGAATTGCTGGTTGGCTAGTTTTTGGCTTGTAGCTTGTTGCTTCTTTTTTTTGATTGGCTACTGACAACCGGGCCAAGGGGCACAAGCAGGGGCAAAGAGGGAAGAGAGTCACGGGTGCACAGCAGGCCCACCGCAGTCCCAGACTGCACACCATGGGGATCCAGTCACAGAGTGTTGGGGTTCTTAGGGATTGGCTTGTTTTGACCTTGTTTTGAAATGGGATTAGAGTGATTTTTGGCTTATTGTGAAAGTCGGGGTGCTTATTTACCACATGAAAGTTGGCAACTGTAGCTGTAATACTTTAATTCTGGTTGTTTGCTTGTGATATACAGGAAGTCATAGTAGATGATTAGTTTAAGACTCTTCTGGTCTTAAACTCTGAGTGTAAACTGGGAAATGCCCACCCCGGTCACTGTGCAATAGGTATGCTACCGCCTTAGTGAGACTAGGTTTAAACTCTGAGTATAGTTAGAGTAAAGTTTTTTTATGTGCTCTATTTAATCACTTAGGGAAAAACCTCTAATAATTTACTTTAATCATCTATTTACATTTAGAAGCCTACTCACCCCCTCACAGGGCCACCCAGAGGACTCAGGGGGCCTGGGGTCTTCGGCGGCGGGGGGCCCTGCTTCGGCGGTAATTTGGTGGCAGGGGGTCCTTCCGCTCCGGGACCCACCGCTGAAGTGCCCCGAAAACCCGCGGCGGGGGCCCCCCACTGCCAAATTACCGCCGAAGACCTGGCTGCACTTTGGGCAGCGGGTCCCACCCACATTGGCCCCCCCCCCCCGGGCGGCCCTGCCCCCTCAATGCTAAACTCACACATAGTTCAAACTCCCCACTCCATCTGTTTTCCTCAATGTGTACCCTCTACTCACCCAAGAAGATCCTCTCACTGAGGAACACTGCACCATAAACATATTTCTGCATCTCAATAGTCTTTATATTTTCCATAGTTACTGTAAGGTAAGCCACAAACAATAGCCTGAAGGCTAACTGTAGATGATTAAACATTATAAGCATTATAAGCAGAAATGTTTTTTCCTCTATTTTATCATTCAGAGCCTGTAATCCAAAAATCTAAAAACACAAAAAAGACCATATGCACGACAACAAATTGCTAAAATGACTGTAATGATGTACAGTTCTACAATGACTCTTTTCTTTTCGATGAAGAACCCTGCATGCAAGTGAAAGCTCCATCTGGCAAATTCTAATGGCAGTCTTTCTTATTTATACGTACATTACACAATGCAGCATGGTTGGCTTTAAATAAAAACACTATGTCACTTCTATTATGGACTGGCAACTGGTACAGATGGAGTTAGGCTAAAATACACAGTTTCTTTGCTAATCTCAGACCTTGGTTCCAGGCCAACAGCTGTCCTGACTTTTATTACTTGCAGCAGAATCCAAAATAGAGGCTGAATAAAATAATTGAACAGAAATATAGCTCCAGATAATATTGCCTATGTGCCTCGCTCTCTCATTTCCTTTTTGTTTCTCCCTAGGGGGAAAGCGCTTATTCTTCCTCATGCTAAATCCAGTCGCTCCCCACAGCAATCATGTAAATCTTGGCATCCGTCACATAGAAGAATGAAAAGTCAAATCAACAGGAATCTTTCACATGAAAGCAACAGGCAGCCATGCGGGGGGGACACCCCAAAAATATCGTCTCAAACTGTTCCACTTTTCTCTTAAGATTTCTAGTCACTAAAAACTTTCAAATATTCTAGTGATTTAAAAAAAAACCAAGGTAATGTGCATTCAAAAGGTAACAAGAAAACATTCTACAAATACATTAGAAGCAAGATGAAGATAAAGGACAGGGTAGGCCTCTTACTCAATACGGGGGACGGGAGGAAATAACAGAAAATGTGGAAATGGCAGAGGTGCTTAATGACTTCTTCGTTTCGGTTTTCACCAAGAAGGTTGGTGGTGATTGGATATAGTGAATAACAGTGAAAATGAGGTAGGATCAGAAGAGGCTAAAACAGGGAAAGAACAAGTTAAAAATTATTTGGACAAATTAGATGTCTTCAAGTCACCAGGGCCTGATGAAATGCATCCTAAAATACTCAAGGAGCTGACTGAGGAGATATCTGAGCCATTAGCGATTATCTCTGAGAAGTCATGGAAGATGGGAGAGATTCCAGAAGATTGGAAAAGGGCAAATATAGTGCCAATCTATAAAAAGGGAAATAAGAATGGAGCAAATAATTAAGCAATCAATTTGCAAACATCTAGAAGATAATAAGGTGATAAGTAACAGTCAGCATGGATTTGTCAAAAACAAATCATGTCAAACCAACCTGATAGCTTTCTTTGACAGGGTAACAAGCCTTGTGGATGGGGGGGGAAGCAGTAGATGTGGTATATCTTGACTTTAGTAAAGCTTTTGATACTGTCTCGCATGACCTTCTCATAAACAAACTAGGGAAATGCAACCTAGATGGAGCTACTATAAGGTGGGTGCAAAACTGTTGGAAAACCATTCCCAGAGAGTAGTTATCAGTGGTTCACAGTCATGCTGGAAGGGCATAACAAGTGGGGTCCCACAGGGATCAGTTCTGGGTCCAGTTCTGTTCAATATCTTCATCAATGATTTAGATAATGGCATAGAGAGTACACTTATAAAGTTTGCGGATGAACCACCAAGCTGGGAGGGGTTGCAAGTGGAGGATAGGATTAAAATTCAAAATGATCTAGACAAACTGGAGAAATGGTCTGAGGTAAACAGAAAGAAATTCAATAAGGACAAATGCAAAGTACTCCACTTAGGAAGGAACAATCAGTTGCACACATACAAAATGGGAAATGACTGCCTAGGAAGGAGTACTGTGGAAAGGGATCTGAGGGTCACAGAGGACTACAAGCTAAATATGAGTCAACAGTATAATGCTGTTGCAAAAAACGTGAATATCATTCTGGGATGTATTAGCAGGAGTGTTGTCAGCAAGACATGCAAAGTAATTCTTCTGCTTTACTTTGCTCTGTTAGGCCTCAATTGGAATATTGTGTCCAGTTCTGGGCGCCACATTTCAGGAAGGAAGTGGACAAATTAGACAGAGTCCAGAGAACAGCAGCAACAAAAATGATTAATGGTCTAGAAAACATGAGCTATGAGGGAAGATTGAAAAAAATTGGAGTTATTTAGTTGGAAAAGAGAAGACTCAGAGGGGACATGGTAACAGTTTTAAAGTATGTAAAAGGTTGTTACAAGGAGGAGGAAGAAAAATTGTTTTTCTGAACCTCTGAGGATAAGACAAGAAGCAATGGGCTTAAATTGCAGCAAGGGAGGTTTAGGTTGGACATTAAAAAAAAAACTTCCTGTCAGGGTGGTTAAGCACTGGAATAAATTGCCTAAAGAGGTTGTGGAATTTCCATCATTGGAGATTTTTAAGAGCAGTTTAGACAAACATCTGTCAGGAATGGTCTAGATAATTAGTTCTGCCACCAGTGCAGATGACTGGACTAGATGACCTCTCGAGCTCCCTTCCAGTTCTATGATTCTATGAAAGAATAACAGTTAATGGTTTAGAAAACTTGCCATCCTTCTATTTCAAAGCAACAAATCTGTAAAGGGAACAAATTGAAGTCTCTTTCACTGTATTTTGCATATAGGTTATATAGTCTATCTTTATTAAAACAGGTTCGACCTCAAATTATTGATCTAAATGACTAAAAATTGTTAGCATGAGGTGTGAGGTACATATTCTATATCTTTTACTCCAAGATGGAATCTATAGCCAGAAAAATATTTTGAATCCAAAATTCAATAGATTAAACCAGATAATCAAAAGCCCTGTTCTTTAAGACAGTATTATAAATTCACACAATTTTTCTAGTAATTCAGTTTTAGATAGTTTTCTAACATTCTGAAGTATGGAAAGAGAGAATCTGATACAAGTATAAGTGAGGTATCTATATACATATATCAACAACATTATGGTAAATCTATAAGAGCTGCATTGGTTTGTGGTGTCATCTAAATTCTTACATATTGTACTGTTTTATTCCTTGTTCTTCTGTGATTTATTTTCCATATCTGATGGATTGCACATGATATCTTTAATAAGAAACACATTTTTTAAAATTAAAATCATATACAAAATGTCCCTCTATCCTGCTGTATGTTTATTTTTTGTGATATGCCGTTAGGATCTGTCACAGGGTGAGCTACCCTTTAAGGGGGCTGGAACTCAACATTTTCTGAGACAGGTTTAGACCATCTCCCCAGTTTGGAGGCAATGAGTACAAGGTCACATGGCAGGAGAATATGTGACTAAGAACCAGGCCTACTAGTAGTGAGAAGGCTAGCCTGCACTGAGTCAAAAGAGAGACTCTTTCTTTAGGGAGAGCAGACCTGGAAATAAGTGGTTATTAGAGTAGGAGAACAGCCAGGAAAAAACTAGTTGGGAGCCTTAAGCTGGTTTTTTTGTATGCTTATCTGACCACATGGAGGCCCCTTCTCACAAGACTTGATGATCCTCCCTCCCCTAATAGACTCTCTTATGCCTATGGTTTTCTATCTAGGGGAAGCCTAATGACATCTACCAGCTTGTTTAGACACATGGGGCAGGCTTGTTCCCTACAGTAGTATCTTTAGGAGGTACCTCTTGTTTTCTCAGAGTGGGAGTTTGGGAATTCTCCCTTTTGGAACTGGGAAGACTTGGGGCTTCTCCTCTCTCTCTCAAACTCTCCTTTATTTCTCACTTTCTCTTTGTCCTGTCTTCCCTCTTCCCTCCATAACATCATGAGATGGGGGATCAGAGCCTGAGGAAAAATGGGCAATACTCACATCTCTCTCCTCCTCCTTCTTCCCTGCGGAGTGCTCAGACTTCCAAAGTGGAAAAACCAGGACACCTGTTTTAGGAGGAGATGTTCATAGACTTTAAGGCTGGAACGGACCATTATGATCACTAGTTTGATCCCGCATAACACAGACCATAGAATTTCACCTATTAATTCTTGCATCAAGCCCATAACTTCTGTTGGCGCTACACTGTATATTTTAGAAAGACACCAGTCTTGATTTTAAAACTCAAAGTATAATATTCCTACCTACATTATTACTATGGTCAAGTACCCTTGCTGTCAAATTTTACTTTATTTCTATTCTGAATTTGTCTAGCTTCAGCTTTCAGCCACTGGATCTCTTCTATCAGTTCTTCTCCCCATGTAGGTACTTACAGACCACGATTAAGTTCCCTTTTAATCATCTCTGTAATGTAAATAGATTACAAAGAGCTGAGGGGCCTCAAAAAGGTGTGCTGGAAGGGTGACGGGGGAAAAAAGGTGCCCGCTTCTCTCTCCTGCACTACAGAACTCACCTGATACCACATGATCAATTGACTCAGCTAGTGTCAATAACTTCTCTGTCTCATCTGACTAATGGCTCCTTTTTGTAGCCATTACACATTTACAAAAACTGGCACAAAACTGATTTTTGTAACAGGGACAGTGCTGCTTTTGCTTTTCAGGGGTAGATGGGCACTCTATTTCTTCCACTTCCTCCTTGTGGTCACTTTCATACATACACATGACTGCAACACCAGGACACCTGCAGAGAGTCAGGAGGCCAGTTGCTGACAGCTCTTCCCTTCTGCCTCTCAGACAGTTTTTAATCCACTATGTAATGGATCAGAGCAGCTATGTCATGAAGAAAAGAGACAGCATTAAGTCATCAGCTTCCTACCTCCACCCCACATAGCAACATATAATAAGACACATTAAAATACACACAAAAACAGATCTATCCAGCATTTTGGTTAGCAAAACAAACACCAACGCTGTTTTTTTTTTTTTTTTAAAAAAAAAGCACGCACAGTCCTAGTGAAAAGGGAATAGTTGACATATATAAGCGTGGGTTTGGGTGTGGGTGTGTCTGCCACTCCATTAATTCAGCTGTGCAATTCCCTGTTAGACTCCATTTGCAAAATGAACTGCGTGTAGCTAGCAATCTGACAATAAAATATAAACTGACATACACAGTTAGGGTACCCTCTATGGCATAATAGCATGTTGTTTCAGCCATGGTGTTGGTGAGAGAAGTATAAGGCAAATCTGAGTCCATTATGGTACATGCTCCCTCCTTCCTCCCCTCGGAGCCTTGTCTTCCAGCTCACCAACCCTGTAGCTCTTGTCTACATTCAATAAATCAGTTGGTGCTATATACATTGATTGTTTAATTGCTGAGTATGGTCATCTTCTGGCAAAGTCGGATCATCTTCTGGGGCTTCTGTTGCCATCTCAGCAAACAGTTCCTGACTGGTAGGATCTCTCTTATTCTCATCTTCCTCCTTCTAGCTCTCTTCTTCACCCAGACAAGGCTCTCCTATGAGCTCTGGCATTATTTACTGCCAGGTTGAACGTCTGGATCTTTACTGACGATTCTGCCCATGTCCTGGTAGAATGGATACATAGTAACAGGCAATGCAGACATGCTATTGTGACCCTGGGTTGTTTTGGTTGGTTGGTTTTTTGCATGTCTCACATCCTTTCCCCCTTGCAACAGTGTGCAAACAGCTGCTAAGTCAGACATTAATACATGTTGGTGTTATTTTGGTAGTTGTCAGCTATGCGTTGATATGTTCCTCAGTTTAAAGGCAAAGGTACAGATATCCTCAAAGGACTAGTCATCTGAACACTGGGGCATTTCAATGGGTTCTGGTTGAAAAGCTTTGCTATGAAAATGACTTGCAATTGTACTCTCTGTAGCGTGCTGCACTACTTGTTCAGGCAGATAGCTTCTGGACAACGAAGTGTGAAAGGTGACTGCACAGGCCACAACTGCAGTGACTGTTGCTCACTGGGATAAGTATCATTTTGGAATATCCCAATAATTTAATAACCCCACAATAAACTGGGCAGCAGTAAGCTAGCTTTGGTACAGGAAAGTAAAGGAAGCATACAGGGAAGAATGGCAGACACTCCCCCTGTGCACTGCTATTAGGCAAGTATTAGGAAACTTTTTTAACCAAAGTTTAAATGAAAGTAGATAAACTGTCCCTAGTCATTACCATCAAACAGCCTTCAGTTTTAGATTAGAACCAGCACAGCATTAACCTGTCTGGACAGGATATCAAGCAGGAGTCAACTGTCAAATAGAATCTTAGAAACGTAGGGCAGGGCCAGCTCTAGGCTTGTCTCCCCAAGCAAAAAAAAAAAAAAATTGCCGGTCTGCTGCCTCTGGAATTGTGCTTCCCCAAGCACGTGCTTGGTTTGCTAGTGCCTAGAGCTGGTCCTGATGTAGGGCTTCAAGAGGTCATCTGGTCCAACCTCCTGTGCTGAAGCAAAAACAAGTAACCCTAGGCCATCCCTGGTGGGTGGGTGTTTGTTGGAGATTTGTAAGAATAGTTTAGACAATGGGAATTCCACAACATCCTTTGGTAGGCTATTCCAGTATTTAACTATCTTTATAGTTAGAAAGGTAGCCGTGTTACAGCTGATACAGACTAACACGGCTACCATTCTGAAACCTGTCACCATGCAAGGCATTGAATTTAGCCGTTTATAGTTGGAAAGTTTTTCCTAATACCTAACCTAAATCTCCCTTGATGCAAATGAAGCCCATTACTTCCTGTCCTACTTTTATAGAACATGGTGAACAAGTGATCACAATCATCTTTGTTACACCCATTATCATATTTGAAGACTGTTATCAAGTTCCCCCCCCACTCTTCTTTTCTCAAGACTAAACATTCTCAGCTTTTTTTTTAACCTTTCCTCATAGGTCAGGTTTCTGAAACCTTTTCTCATTTTTCTTGCTATCCTCTCCAATTTGTCCATCGTTCTGGGCACATCGGTGGCCAGAAATGGATATAATACTCTAGCTAAGGCCTCACTTGTGCCAAATAGGGCGGGGAAATTACCTCCAAATTCTTACATATGACACACACAACTGCATCAGATCATTGACTGATATTCAATTTGTGATCTATAACTCCCAGAAATTTTTCAGTAGTACTACCACCTAAACAGTTATTCCCCGTTCTGTAGTTGTGCATTTGATTTTTCCTTCCTGAGTGAAGTACTTTGCACTTATTTTTATTGACTATCATTGTTTTGATTTCAGACCAATTTTCTAATTTTTCAGGGTTGGTTTGAATTCTAATCTTGTCCTCTGAAGTGCTTACGTCTCCCAGCTTGGTGCCATCAGCAAATTTTATAAGCATACTCTCCACTCCATTATCCAAATAATTAATGAAAATACTGAATAGAACTACACCCAGGGCATACCACAGTAAGACCCCACTAGATACTTCCTCACAGTCTGACAGCTAACCATGGATAACTACCCTCTTCCAACTAGTTATGCACCCATCTTATGCTTGGGAAGTGTTACAGACAAGTGCTGGAGGATGTCTAAAGATGTGGATGCTTGTATAGCAGAAGCCACTGCCATATTCTGGGGCCTCTAGTGGTCTCTGTGGATATGTTGGTCATCAAGCTTACTGTGAAGCTGCAGATGAAAAGAACCACAGTTATATCAACTCTATTGTGAAACATGGAGGCTGAGGAAGACTGAAGACCACCAGACTGACATTCTCAAGTCTCATCATCTTCATCAGCTGCTCCTTATAAGTAGCAGGACAAGATCAGTAATAATATCCACAGCCGAACCTACAAACCATCTTCATCAGCACTGCTGAGGTTTTTGCAGTTTTCTTGATACTGACATATTACAATGGAAGACCAAAAAATGCTACTATATGGTTGGTAATTATATGGGTGCCAAAAGCTTTGGTAGCAGGATAAGATCACCCATGATGATGGGATGATTTAGTTGGTGTTGGTCCTGCTTTGAGCAGGGGATTGGACTAGATGAACTCCTGAGGCCTCTTCCAATGCTAATATTCTATGATTCTATGATGGACACTGACTGGATATCCAGGCAGATCGTCTTAAGGACCTAACTAGAGACTGATCTGGGTAGCACTCAATCTTCAAGAAGGTTACATCCCTTCAGGATTTGCCATGATGATGGTCATGATGAGATTAAGAGTCTTTAGCTAATACCATTTCACAGAAACTCAACCTACAAAAGCTCTCTAGCAGGATACTGAGTGGCAACATGCTCAACCAAAGAAAATAGACAGAAACAGAACAACAGATGTTCAGTGACCTGAATATACCTTAAAAGCATGACACTCACCCAACAACTACGAGAACTGATAAACCTGCTATTTAGCAGGACACTGGTACCTAGAAACTACTTGCATGGGCTATAAGTCAGTACAAACCTGGCCTAATACACTCTGAAATTAATCTTACACTTTGGAGTTCAGTACAGCTATTTCTTTCTGGATACTTCTGTACTTGAAGCTTTTCTAATTATGTAATATAAAGGGTCAAATTCTGAGCCTGAAATGAAGGGAGTTACTCTAGACTTACACTGGTATAACTGAGGACAGAATTTACTCCTCAAAATGTGTCGCTCTTTTTTCCGCTTACACATCACATTATGCTCTTCAGCTTTGCTGAAACAGTATAACTAGCTTTTCTCTACACGTTAAGTAAAATATTTCCATTGGCCCACATCACAACTTTTGGATGTAGAAGACTTCCAGCTTTTTGGTAATTTAGGGATCTTGCAATAACACAATTTTTGAAAGTCAAAACAGGACTGTTTTGTATTTAGTGAAATGTTTGCATTCCTGAGGTTTTTCTCTGGAATGGATTCAGCTCCCTTGTGTACTTTGGAGCCTGCAAAGTTATTAGACACAAGAGGAATTTTTCCACATTTTTTTCCTCTTTTAAGGGTATAAACATTTGAAAAGCAATAAATGCTTTCACTTAGCTTTTATTCTCTTGCTGTATTAATATTTTGTAATGCTAGCTTGATTACTGCCTAAGCATAGTAATATTTAAACAGACATAATTAAAAAATAATTTTAGATCTCTATCTTACAGAATTTTAATTTTTTATGCCTATAAAAGGCCAATCAGAGCAGCACCAAGTAAAGAATGAGACTACGCCCATATGGGCAAAGTTCAGATATCTTTTAGAACAAAAGATTCCTCCCCGCCCAAAAAAAAAAAGTAATACAACACAAGTAAAAAGAATCCTGCTCTTGTAAGGCCTAAACAAAGCTACAAGATTTCCATCAACCAGAGACCTGTACTTGGGGAGTGGTCAGAGGACTGTTTGCGCTCTTAGCTATAGCTGCTGCTAGCTATTTTGGAAAAAGAAGGTAACACACTTTACAGGCTGCTTTTGAAAAACAGCTTCTGGTTCTGTGAACTCATATAACTGCAGGTGCAAATGCTAGTATCTAGATGGCTAGCAACAAAGTGTACTCAGAAATCAGGCAGTCAGATAATATCATTAAGTAGTTCTGTTGTGGTAGCACCTAGAGATAATGGGACTTGGACCCTAATGTGCTAAGCACTATATACACATACAATAAAAATACAATCACTGCCCCAAAGAGTCTACAATCTAAGATATTGAAATGTTAGCATTTATGCCTATCGCTTGTTGAGAGTGCAAAATTGGTGGACACACTTAAGATCCTTTTATCTTAGCTGGATGTGTTATAACATCTTTTTTGAATCTATTCAATATAAAACTGGATGTTTTAAATAGCACCTCCAATTGCATAAGCAATTGTAACAATGTCTACCTAATAACCCTCCTTTGATATTTAAAGTGTTCTACTTTCTTCCTAGAAAGAAGCAGAGAAGCTTTATTTCTATTATAGGATCCAACTGCTTGATAGCTATTATATAACTTGTCCAGAAATGTCATCCCATACAGATGTATTTCTAGAACATATGGCCCTGGACTACTGAGTGATACACACATTATAAAAACCTTTCTCCACTGAAGTCGGTGGGTATTTTGCCACCAACTACAATGGAGCCAGAATTTTGGCCATTAGCCTCTGAACATTCCTAAATAAATGAAACACATGGAAGGAGAAACTGTGTTCAGAATCCTGTACTCCATTCATCAGTACATATTGTTCACGGCAACGGGTCTAGCAAGGGCTCTTGTGTCATTCAACAGCAATTCTCTGCCCAGTTCATGTTCTTGCCTTTCACCCAAAATGTGGCCAGTATTGCCCAGGCACCCAATCCAATCTATCCTTCACATCCAGAGCTCCCACTGACATCAATGGGAATTTTAGGTGCAAGCAGTGGAGGAATCTGACCCTTGAACTTTACCCATGCAAGTTACAGTGAAGTGGCAAAGTTTGCAGATGAAAGACCAAAGCAGATTGTGAAGAACTTCAAAAAGATCTCAGAAAACTAAGTGATTGGGCAAGAAAATGGCAAATTAAATTTAATGTGGATAAATGTAAAGTAATGCACATTGGAAAAAATAACCCCAACTCTACATACAATAGGATGGAGGCTAAGTTAGCTACGACGACTCAGGAAAAAGATCTTGGAGTTATCATGGATAGTTCTCTGAAGATGTC
>NC_133778.1:40557107-40571969 GCF_003597395.2 Chelonoidis abingdonii | reverse complement strand
GAGGATGGAGATGGATGGCAGGAGAAAGATCACTTGATCATTGCCTGTTAGGTTCACTTTCTCTGGGGCACCTGGCATTGACCACTGTTGGTAGACAGATACTGGGCTAGATGGACCTTTGGTCTGACCCGGTACGGCCATTCTTATGTTATTATGATGCATTGTCCCTATTAATTATAATCACTACGGACATCACATTTTTATACCTATAATTAAGTGCTAGTTATCATACAAATTAAGGAGAACAAGACTGAACAGATTTATTTTCTCTCTTGTAGTATCACAAAGAAAGGGGACAAATATTAAGGTCACTGTGAAAAAGGCATCAGAGTAATTTTTTTAAAATATTTTTTTTGCCGGTGGACGTTCAGGTTCAGTGTCAAAACTTATAAGACATATAATAGGATCTGGATTTCAGTATCTGTTCTAATCAATAAAGGCTTTTTAAAAAAAACAACAAAAAAACACTGAAGTGCAATTTTGTTCTGGCTCTACAAAATGGCAGTGTGTGGTTCCATATTTATTTTCTGTCTCAAAAACGTATGTATCCAATGTACTCGCTGTACAAGTAAAAAAAAATTTCTGACTGCCAACCCTGCAAACTCAAAGTCAAATTAGGTTCTTTCATTCTCATGCATTAATACCTGTAATAAAGGTTGGCAGGATTAATTAGGCCATCATTGACATCTGTGCAACACTATGTCTTCATGTCAGCCATCAGTGACTCTTATAAATACACTGCCATCAATAAGTTTGCACTGGTAGAACCAATTGTAATTGGAAGTCAGTAAAAAATTCTGTTGCTATACAAGAAGGAATAGAATCCATCTAACATGCTCTTAGTTGTGTTTGGTTTTGAGGGCATGTCTGCATGCAGACACTCCGGAAACTTAAGGGAAATCAACTAACAGGGTAAAGTCAATGCACATAAATTACAGTGGATTAAACCCATGTGAGCATGCTCTCACTCAGGAATAAAGTGGTATTAGTTTGCTGTAACTTAATCTATAAGCCAAGACAGAAGAAAATAACAGTATAAAGTTAAACCATGTCTACATGGGGATATTACAGCGATGTAATTTGTTTGCTTTAAAATTCAGTGATTTAACTGTAGTGAACAGAAGTGCATCCACAGCACTTATTACAGCGTACTTTCATTGTTAATCATAGTGCCCACATAGTTCTGCCTTAGATCAAATTTACTGCTCTTCATTCTGGGCAGATATCTCACAGTGCACTGTTCCATTACTCTGCTCTCTGTTCTATGTTTTTTCACATGATACATATGATGCATGCTGTAAACTCCAGGAATACTAAGGCTTGGTGTCACACTAACAGTCCCATGATGTCTCTCCTGCCATTTGTTCATTTTGCTGGTATCAGACAGCATGGAGGACCCAGAACTGAGGACTGCGATCATGGTAATCATTCATATGAAGAGGATGATGCATGTGAATTTTGAGTCATGTAGGCAATGGGTTTGGCTCTGTGGTTTCATAGGGATGTTGATGCTGTGGCAATATGGCTACAGGGTGAGGAGGAGGAGGAGGAGGAAACTGAGGAGTTACTTTCACAGAGTATGTACCAGGAGCATCTGTACCCACTTGAGTGCTGCTTCTGTGCTCGGCCAACTAGCAGTTACTGATGAGAGAGGGTAATGATACAGACCAGAGATGGCCAGCAGTGATGGCAGAACTTCAGGATGATAAAAGCAACTTTCCTAAAAATCTATGCAGAGCTCATCCCAGATCTGCAACAGCAGAAGACTAACGTGAGAGTTCCCTTCTGTGTGAAGAAACGTGTTGCCATCACCATCTGGAAGTTCACCATGTCTGATTGTTATTGGTCAGTAATCAACCAGTTTGATGTTGGCAGAGCAACTGTCAGGGCTGTTGTCAGGAGGTCTGCAATGCTATGAGGAGGGTGCTACTGTGTCATTTCATAAAGCTTGGCAATGCACAGGAGCTTATTGATGGCCTGGGGCTCCCAAACCATATAAGAACTATTGATGGGACATATGCACCTATTCTGTGCCCCCAAACCAGGCCACAGAGACTTTATCCAAAGGAAGGGGTATTTCTCCATAGAGCTGCAGGCATTCATGGAATTACGACTCCTCCATTCATTCTGGGAGATGCAACTTACTTTCTGCTTTCTTGGCTTAGGAAGCCTTACACTGGACACTTGTACAAGTGGAAGGAGAGATTTAACTTTAGCCTGAGAAACTGCAGAATTTCAGCGGAATGTGCTGCTGGAAAGCTGTGAGGAAGACAGCAGTGCCTGGTGAAAAGGCTGTTATGTGCCCCTATGTTTGGAATCGCTATTGAGTTGAATGGGAGTTTTATGCTTAGAGGGCTTCCAGGATTGGTCCATAAGTAACTATAATGAAAGTAAAAATGTCTGCATGTGATTACCCAGGCAGAAATACAAATACAGTAAAATCCCATTTATCGGGCTCTCCACATTAACCAAACAACCAGGGCTCACAGGTCCAGAAGCAGGCGATCTCTTCTGTGACCACTAGATGGTGCTGCACCCTCGCACTCTCATTCTCTGGCTTATCCAAATTTTTGGTTAACTGATCTGGCCTCAGTCCCAATTAGATTAGATAAACGGGGGTCTACTGTATCTCTGCTGAGATGATCTCTCATTCACACATCATTACTCAACATCTATTACGTTACCCACACCCAATCATTTGCTATAGAAAACAAAAATAACATGAAAACCCCTGTATATGTTTCATTGGGTCTGAAAGCACTGGAAATAATGTGCTGTGACTCATGACCATTTTACTGGAAATACATGTAGTCTAAACAAGCAGTTTCTTCTCTTGATATATAATCAAATCACATAAGATTTGATTCCAAAAGGCTTAGCTAATTAGTTTTCCTCCTCTTGAATTTATAATTTACATTTCTTAGCTCCTGTTACAAGTTTTATGGCAGTATTTTTCAGTAAAGGTTGGCAAAAGCACTTATTCTTGTCTTTTCTGAACTCTTTTGCATAATTCTGTGCTTCTGCTTCAAATGGATTGTCCACAAAAGGGTCTGGTTCATCTAGATGCTCCACATCAGCGGCGGCTCTAGGGATTTTGCCGCCCCAAGCACGGCAGGCAGGCTGCCTCTGGAGGGTCTGCTGGTCCCGCGGCTTTGGCGGACCTCACCTCTCGTAGGCGTGCCTGTGGAAGGTCCTCCGAAGCCGTGGGACCAGTGGACCCTCCGCAGGCACACCTGGGGGAGGTCCACCGAAGCCACGGGACCAGCAGATCCTCTGCAGGCAAGCCGCGGAAGGCAGCCTGCCTGCCACCCTCGCCACCAGCAGAGCGCCCCCCGCTGCTTGCCACCCCAAGCATGCGCGTGGTGTGCTGGGGCCTGGAGTCCCTCCTGCTCCACACACAAAAGTAATTCACTGACTTAAGTTCAGTTGGTCCAATAACCCACCTTGTCTCATTAAATCAGTTGAAGTGAATCTATAGTAAGTGTCTGCACCAGCTCAACTAAACCACTTTCAAACCAATTTAGTTAAACTAGTGCACTTTTCTAGCCTAAACAATGACAAGACTAGGAAAGAGTGAGTTAGATAAGAACTTACTTTGCGTGTGGGCATTTTGCCCAAGAAGGAACTGCAGCACTGTGCCTACAATATATAAAACTATATTATTGCTTTTCTGCTATTATGATACATATGGTATGTTATGACCAAGTCTGCCATATGCAACCATCTTGCAGGAGAAACTCCTAATACAAAGTAAAAAAAAATCCAATACAATTTACAAAAGATGGTCACAGCTGACACTGTTTATACTGTGGATCAAGTTACATTCTACTGTTTTTACATACTTGGTATAATTAGGCAGAACAAAGATAGATATATTATTTTCCTATACATCCCTGTACAAACAAAATTAATTGCTGTTTCAGATAACTGGCAAACAACCAAAAAGTAGGTCCTGTGGGTTCCAGAGGGTTAGAAAACCTGATCCTGCAGTCCTTACCTAATCTAAACGGCCAATGAAATCAATTGAAGTATTGCCCTTGAATGACAATTTTCAAAGTGGCTGGTGATTCTGGGTGTTTAAGTTTTTCAGTGCGTAATTTGAGACATGCTGAGTCTGATTTTCAGAAGTGTTGAGCGCCCACAACTACATGTTAAGTCAATGTGGTCATTATATCTGAAAATCAAAACCAAAATATCTCATGATGGTTACCCAAAAATTGAGGGACCCAAAATCAGTGTTACTTTTAGAGAAATAGTCTTGAAGTTGACTTCCTGATCCTGAATCTCATGTGATTACTTGTTCATTTTTAAGGCAATAATTAATATTCATACATACATACAAAGCAGAGGTCTAATAACTCGCTGTGTAATTACTTCCAGCATTTTGATTGCTAAGGTATTTTTTGGAAGTTATCCCAAAAGAATGACTGTTTCACTGACAACAGTACAACATGATGTATAGTTAAATTTCCATGCTAAAATGTTTAGCATAGAAATTACAAAACAACTTCAAGTGATCATTTCAAATCCATGTTAGCACTTCATCAATACAACTTGCTTAAGCATGGAACTGGCCCCAAAAAATTGGAATATCAGAGCTAATCCCCTTCAAATGTCAGAGTTCAGGAGACTAGATGTTAATTCCCAGATATGAATCCAACTGTATTGTTTTGGAAGGAGTTTATTTCTCAGCTTCAGTTCAGATGCAGCCAAAGTTATGCAAAAGCAGCCATTGTCAGGAGATTTTCAGTCCAAGCTGGCAGAAATCTCACTAGAGCAGTTATCTTGAAAGACTTCCAATGTTCAAGATATAAATGCCATTTAGGGCTGAAATCTTGCAAGAACAGTTTGCAAGATTTTGGTATTGTCAAATAGCCCTGATTTGCCCTTGCACATGAATCTCAAAATTCTAGCCTATAACTAGATCCAAAACCACAGCTTCCTTGGCTCACCTCTACTCAAACTAGAGACTTACACATCAGCTTGAATCCTCGGTTTTGTTTTTTGGGTTTGTTTTTTTTTAAACTTAGGAACTATACCTATTGGAATATTGGTATATTATTTATATTTCAGTTTCTAATTTAACAATGTGATTGTTGCATCTTATTCTCCTAAAACTACATTATCTATAATGTTACTGTTTTCCAAACAGACAACCAATTTTTATTCACCATTCTTTCCATAATTTTACCCAGACAGGATGTAAGGGCAATTGGTATACAGGTGGATAGTTTGCTTGGTTTTCATACTGGAATTACTGAATATTTCTACCTTACTGGTATTACTCCTTTTCCCCCATAGTGTTATATAATTCCAAGAGAACCCTCAAACTGCTCTCTCAAGAGATATTTAAACATTACGTTACATACATTATTTTTAACTGGGAATGTATTCTTGCTGCTATCAATAGTTTTCTCAAGTTCCTGCATACAAAACCATTCATACAGTATAGTATCTTTATGTTTACGCCAACTACATAATAGGTCATGACATTCTTCAATATTGTCTTTTAATCTGACGGAAAACTTCTCGTTGATTTTCATTGCTACTCACCTCCAGAAAGTTTCTGCTAAATTTCTGCTCTCTCATTATCAGAGCTTCTAACATGTTGTCAGTACCAATAAGACCTGGGATGAGGCTGCATTCCATTCATTCTTCTAATTTGCCTGCATATTTCTTGATATCTTTATTTATTCACCCACAGTACCTCCTCCAACTTTCTTTCTTTGATTTTTTTAATAATTCTTTTGCCATTGCCTTAGTTCTTTTATACTTCATTAGATCCTCAGTATTCATTGTATTTTTGCTTTTTTGTGTTTTGTTCCTTTCTTTAACTGACATTTTGCACTTATTTTACCATGGAAGTGAGATTTTAGTTTTGCGAGACTTCAATATTCTAGATATAGCGACAGTAGCTGTTGCTATTAATCCCTTTATTACATTATAATCAAAATTCTCTAAGTCATCGCTCACACAATTAGTCACAAATTCAGTACAGTTACTTGCAAATATCAGAGGGGTAGCCATGTTAGTCTGGATCTGTAAAAAGCAACAAAGAGTCCTGTGGCACCTTATACACTAACAGACATATTGGCGCGTGAGCTTTCGTGGGTGAATACCCACTTCGTCAGATGCATGTAATGGAAATTTCCAAAGGCAGGTATAAACATGCAGGCCAGAATCAGTCTGGAGATAATGAGGTTAGTTCAATCAGGGAGGATGAGGCCCTCTTCTAGCAGTTGAAGTGTGAACACCAAGGGAGGAGAAACTGCTTTTGTAGTTGGCTAGCCATTCACAGTCTTTGTTTAATCCTGAGTTGATGGTGTCAAATTTGCAAATGAACTGAAGCTCAGCAGTTTTTGTATATTGCCATTTCTGTAGGAGAACACTTCAATCTCCTTGGCCAACAATAGCAGATTTTAAGGTAGCCATCCTACAGCAAAAAAACTTCAGGACCAGACTTCAGAGAGAAACTGCTGAGCTTCAGTTCATTTGCAAATTTGACACCATCAGCTCAGTATAACCAAGGCTGGTGAGAGCCGGAGTATAACCCAAGTATGGCTAGCAGGCTGCAGTTACACACTGACATGCATGCTGGAAGGCTATTTGTGAGTGGCCCAGGTGGGAGTTACTTCAGCAAGACATTGTAAGGCAGACAAGGTTGCAGGGCAAGGGTGACACAGCAGCTCATTCGTCCCGATTGTACAGTGGTATGTCACAATGATCATATGGCCAATGTGATATAATATTCAGCAAATAATGCAATTTAATTAACTAGATTCTCAGGTGTGCCAGCAGAATCTAGCCCTGGAGACTAGGCCACTCACTTCCTGTTCTCAGTGCTGGAGGTGTCACTGGAGCAAAGGAAGTATTTCTGTACTCTGATTACCCAAGATACTATTTTGGTCCCATGGGGCCCAAGGCTGGACTGGCACAGAGTTAGTCCAGGATTTGAGAAGTGCAAAAGTGAGCTTTATGCCACCCTTCCATCGTCCCACATTCCAACCTGACTATATACTCCTCAGCCACAGCTAAGATCTGGTCCACTATATACTTTAATTTTGGGTGGAGGGGGACTCAAAATGACTATTCAGATCAGACTTCACAATTCCATCCAACTTTTACTATGAGAGTTGTTTACTTTCCATTCAAAATTATATTTTTAGTATCCCTGATTATTATGCTGACAAATTTCAAGCAAATCTAAATTCAGTGTGGATTAAGGAACTCTCATTAAAAGCAGTACCAACATTTTCTTAACAGACATTACACCAGATTTTCAATCACTACAGCACCTATGAGAAATATCTATTTTAAAATGTATTTCAGTCCAATGCAGCCACATTCATAACACAGTACTTTCACATCTCTCAGCTTTCTAGCACTAGCACTGTGCCTTATAGTACAGAAACAATTAAAATGGAAAAAGATCACATCAATATTCCATAAGGTCAGAGATGTTTCAACAAACAAAAGAAAATGATTTTCCAATGCTAGATGTGACATTATTTTGCTATAACAAGAAATCTATATTCTACATGACTTTGTTAGCATTTATTTTAATAAAATAAGCTCCAATATAAAAAAAAATAATTTTCCTATATTTATTTAGTGGGAGATTTTCAAATGCACAAATGATAGTGAGGCACACAATTCCCATTGACTTTCAATGGGAGTTAGGGGCTTGATCCTGTTTTCATTTAAATTAATGGTGAAACTCCCATTGATTTCAATGGATCAGGATCAAATCTAGGCCCCTAACTGCTATTTGTTCCCTTTTTAGTATCCCCTTTATTAGCTTGATCCTGTTCCTATTGAAGATAATGGCAGTTACGCTAATAATATCAGAGGGAGCAAGACTGGACCCTAAATTACCAAATGCATTCGTAAGATTACTATTCCATATATTAAAATTGAAAATAATGTGATCAATGCACCCAATCCTGCTCTGATTTGCCTATTTTGGGAGGAAAACTACTGACTTCAAAAGGAGAGTTATTGAACAGAATATGCGTACACAAAAATAATGATAATCACATGTCGTCACTGATATTTATCAAAGTAATCTAAGGGAGTTAGACACCCAAATCCCACTGAGTTCAAGGGGAGTTGGGCACATAACTGCCTTAGGCCCCTTCGAAAATCCCAGTCTACATGCACAACCACTTTGCATTTATACCAAAAATCCACACATCTTTTTCTGTGAAGCCAAAATGCTAAACGCATATTTTCATATCTTAGCAAAAGATGACAAAATGTTGATTTTATGTGTGTGTGTATATATATATATATATATATATATAGATATATATATATATATATATATATTTTCAGTAGAATTTATCTTATAGTAAGTTTACTGGCAATTTTACAATTTGTTGATGCATTTTAGTGTTATGAGATCCTTTTTATGGATTGAGTTAAAACCCCATTGAGACTGATAGGTGTAAACTCACCCTTCAATTAACATAACCGTAAGCGTAAGCCAAATGTAGGGTTACCATACTCCAGTTTTTCCCAGACATGACCCCCTTTTTGGTCTGCTGATCTCCGTCTGAGCAGATTTTTGAAATCAGAAGAAATGTCCAGGATTTTTCCTGGTGGAGCAGACATTGCAGCTCAGAAAGAACCATCTCCACACACCGATTGGCCTACTACTGCATTGGCAGCTGCTGGATCCCACCCGCCCTGGCCCGGCCCATCAGGTAAGCAAAGCTGCCAAGAGCCTCTTGGCTGGTCTGCCTGCCACCATGAGGCCTCAGAGTCCAGCCAGGAGGGGTGACAGGGCTGGGAGAGGTGACAAGGCCAGGGCCAGGCCTAAGCTCCCCACCCTTGGGAGGGAGAGAGGCCCGCAGGGAGGCTCTGACTGACAGGCTGGTGCTGCATCCTGGGCCTGTGCCAGCCTGTGCTATCATAACAGAGAGCACAACACTGTCCCCTCAAACGCAAGTGTGAGGCCACAGGTACCCCCTCCAGCCCCACTGTACCCCTTCAAGCACCCCAAATACTTCCTCCCAGTACACACACACACCGCTCTTCAGCACCCTCCAACTGTACACTCCCCCTCTAACCCTCCCTACCTCTCCCCCTGGCAGTGTCCTCTGTTTGGGAAATTGCAAAGGAGTAACCCTAGCCAAAAGGAGTACATGAACTCACCTAAGATAAAAGGAGCTTTTCCTGAGTTTTGCTTTGGGTTGCAGGAAGGGCGTGTGACGTGGGGCATGTATGTGTGAAGGCTGAACAGACAGAAAAAACAAGGAAAGACCGAGAGTGAAAGAGAGAGAGAAGGCATGCGTGCACCTGAAGGAGCTGCTGCAAGCACAGTGGCTGACCCTGGAAGAAACCTGGGGAGAGGTTTTTGGGTCAGGGTCAGGCTGAAAAGTGTTCGTGGTGCTACAAGCAATGAAAGCTGTTTCATGTTATTTGATTCCTTCTGCTTTCAGAGACACAGACTTTATATATTCTTTGTAAATAAACAAAACACCCGACTGTCACCAATTTCTCCTCCCAAGTGGAATAACCTACTAGGGCTCACATTTTTGCCTAGCGACTCAGATCACAAGGGGTAATATACTATATTGTGGGCTTACATGGTGCTTCTCTTATTTAAGTCAATGAGATTATTTCTGAGAGTAAGGTGAGCAGGATGCTGTGCATGAATTCTACACATTGTTTTTAAATGGTTCAATATTCTGAATTATTATTTATTGGACCATACCGTTACTGGTGCAGAACTGAGGAAAATTTTATCAACTATATAATTATAGGGAAAGTATCTGATTATATTTTTTCTATTAAAGAAGTCAATTGAGTATTTAAAATGTACTAATATCAAGGAGTAATTGATTATAGAGGGAATAGCTGCACTGAAACCAACAGTCATTTTATAGTTATATGCACAATTCAAATAGGGGTGGTAGCACTATTACTCGAAATTCATTTAGATGAAACAATAAGATAATTTCTTCCAAAAATTCACTGTGTTATACTCAACACTGTAAAGGATCGATTTAATCTAAAGGTGACTAGAATATATACCACATCATCTGATCCAAAGCAGTGACCTACTTGATTCAAATGCAAAATGCCTATTCCTGTTGCAGATGAAATTCACCAAGACAAAACGTTCAACAGAAAGATTTCACTTCCAGTGGGGCAGAAAGATATTTGCCAGTATCTCATTATGGCTTTGATACAAATATCCTGGATTTCAATCAGCATTGAGATAGAATGGCAATAATCCAGTAGTAAGACTCTAGCCAAAGCTTTGTTTCTTGCAGCATTGTGCAGGGTTTGTTTTGGTTTTTTTGTTTTATCTACAATAAAATCTTGAAGGATTTCCAAGAGGAAAGAAATAGAAGGAAATAACCTTCTAGTCATTTTAATGTCAGATATATGATGCATTTAGTGATGTCTGCCTGATAACTTTGCACTGGGAGGAGAAGTGACATCATTTACATTTTTTCTAGCATAAATGAAAAGCACTGAATTCCTTGAACTGTAAGTGTTCCATCAATTCTTCTACCCTCACTGCCCCACCTCCTATCATTAACGTAGCATACCCACTCTATCTGATGCATTTGATCCTTTCCTAAGAGATGTAATTTGCCTTCTTAATGGAAATGTATGAAATTTGCTTTAGCAGATTTTATGAGTTTAAACTAAAGGTCCACTGAACATTTCCATCTTAAAAGAGGTAACCTTTTAGCCATAGAAGACATGACAAATTTCAGTCATTTAAAAGGTTTACTTCTAAGTATTATTTTTAATTATTAGAGATTATGTGGTCTTGTGGTTAGACTATGGAACTTGAGTCTTGGATTCTACTTTTGGCTCTATCTCTTAGTGGCTCTGTGCCTAAGCTGTCCTATCTATAATACTGGGGCTAATACTTGTCATATTTACCTCACAGGGGTGTTTAAAGCTTACTCCATTAGTTTACTAAAAACGCTGTGGGCTGGGATCCTTGAATAGAAAGCTTTGTAAATATAAAGTATGATTAATTTACAGATTTCTCTGTTAAGAAAAGCTCTTATACTGTATTAATGAATTTAGCCTTACTTGTAAAATAGTATTATCCTCATTTTAAGGAAAACTGAGACCTATAGATAATAAGGACCCTAATTCTGCTTCCACAGAAACTCCCTTTGACATCAATGTGAGGAGGATTGGGTCCTAACTCACTTGCCCCAAAAAAGGAAACAGGATATATGTGCTAGATATGGGGAAATAATCCAGTTCTACTGATTTTCTGTTCTGTGTACTAACCACAAGACCGATTTCCTTCCCATGAAAGTGAGTTCTAAAAAACATTCAATTTTCCAAAGAACAGAATATAATAATAATAATTACTGAATTGTATAACTCCATTTTTGTTACACCCTTATCTTGGATTTTAAAAACATTAATGATTACAAATATATCACAATAATTGACCAAAATCTGCCCTTGTATCTATGGACTGTAGATTTATATGTGTGGTAATTCTTTGCTCATCACTAGGGTGAAGAACAATAACAGTATGCAATTGTTTCATTTGGAGGGGAAATGGAGAAAAATTTCTCCTAAAACTAGAGGGGAGAGGTATTTAAATATTGTACACCTCAGTAGCCTAAAACCCCCACAGTTTTAGCTAGATTTTGATCCTACATACACATCTCAAACTCTGTGCTAGATTTTGCTAATACCAGCATGCAGAGCTAACAAAAAGAAAAATTCTCTCAACTTCTGACTACATGGTTATAACAGTTTTGATTTAATATCCGTGGCCTCTGCTCTACATGGGTTCTACATACGAAAAATTCACATAAACCCCTACAGATAGGCAAGCAAGCGTTTAAAAAAAAAAAACTGTTTGATTCTAGGGAATTTTTTAAAGAAATTCTGCTTCCTTGGAATTCGTGGATTTTCCTCATCCATTAACATCTGTTGTCGGGTCATCGGGGGAAACATACAGAGTATGGGGGGACGCTGGCAATTGGTTATGGTTCAGCATATAATACATACAGCCTGTAATGTCCCCAATGCGGGGTGTTCGGTGGGTGGGGTCAAGATATAGTAGGGGGGCAGTGAGGGTACATCGCTCATATAGTGGGCTACACACAGTCATGGGTATGAGTAAGCGGGCCGGGTAATGGGGGCATGGTGACCCTCACGTGGTGGGATCCAGATTGGTAAGTTCAGGACTCAGGGGATATGGTTTGGTAGGGGGGTTGTAAGGGTTTCCCCCTCCCCCCCGTGGGTGCGTGGAGCCACATCGGCTCACTCCTGGTATTGGCGGTGGCCGGTGATGTGTTCGATGTAAATGTCTCTAGACCACCGGATAGTGTCCGAGACCATCAGGCGTCTCATGAGTCGCGCATAGCGACGGCCCACCCCACAGGCCCTGAGCACACGTTCGTTCCAGGGGTCCCAGGCGCCCAGCGCCCCGACGATCAGAGCGTCGGTGTAGACCTCGTAGCCCTTCGCCCGCAGGGTGTCAGTCAAGGGGGCGTATTTCTCGAGTTTGCGGGCTCGGGCTTCGCGGAACGCCGGGGTCCTGTTTGATCTTAGCCAAAAGGCCGAGATATTAACTGAAACTCAAACAACGCTCCCCCGTACTTGTTAGATTTCACGCAATTGAAACAGTGACAACTGTTAATTTGTTTTTTTACCAGAAGAGGGCTCCTTAACTACACCAGTCACTCAAAAAACAGAATGAAAAATACTTACAAAAATGTATAACTAATGTCTCTTACGTGAAACCCATCAATTTTTATCATGCTGTATGCTTAGATTACACCCAAAGGACAAAAGCTGTGCTGAAAGTTCACTAAAGCCTCGTCTATAGCTAAACTTAGGATGACCTAGCTACATTGCTCGGGGGTGTGAGAGGCACAGTTAAGATGCAATGCCCTTATAAGCCCTGGAGTAGACACCACTAGTTGAACGGAAGAACTCTTCCATCGACTCAGGCTCAGCTACCACCTCTTGGAGGAATGGATTTACCACTGTGGTGGAAAAGCCCCTTTCATTGCTGTAGCAAGTGTAGCTGCAGCATCACAGCTGTGCCCAGTAAAGCTGGTAGTGCAGAAATACCGTAAAACAGGGGTCGGAAACCTTTCAGAAGTGGTGTGCCGAGTCTTCATTTATTCACTTTAATTGAAGGTTTTGCGTGCCAATAATACATTTTAACATTTTTAGAAGGTCTCTTTCTATAAGTTTATAATATATAATTAAACTATTGTTGTATGTAAAGTAAATAAGGTTTCAGAATGTTTAAGAAGCGTCATTTAAAATTAAATTAAAATGCAGAGCCCACTGGACCTGTGGCCAGGACCCGGACAGTGTGAGTGCCACTGAAAATCAGCTCGTGTGTCACCTTCGGCACCCCTGCTATAGGTTGCCTATCCCTGCCCTAAAACATGGAGTCTTCATCGTGAATAAAATAATGTATAAAGACCACCTACTCCTTTCTGCAAATGCACTCATCAAATATACAATTAAAAACATTAAAGGTCAAACAGATGACATTCCTGAAATGAAAAGAGCAATATAAACAACATAATGGATGAAGGGCAGCTCTTCACCTATACTTAGGGCATTTTTAACCTCTACTTTACTATAATTTACTGTAAAAACAGTTTATTTGGACTAAAGGTGAACCATATCATTACAGGTCAGGTATATCATTACAGAACAAATGTATTTCATTTCCGATCAACTTAGAATATACCTCTACCCCGATATAATGTGACCCGATATAACATGAATTCAGATATAACACAATAAAGCAGTGCTCGGGGGGCGGGGCTGCGCACTCCAGCAGATCAAAGCAAGTTCAGTATAACGCGGTAAGATTTTTTGTCTCCTGAGGACAGTGTTATATCAGGGGAGAGGTGAATTTGTTCGCACTTCTTCCATTTTCTCAAACCTTGGGGCAAATTCAGCCTAGGTGTGAGCAGGTGTAATTTCCACTGACGCCATCAGGAGTTGACCCCATTTATGCCAGGACAGAATTTGGTGCTTTGTTTTCCACGGGCAAAATACATTTGCAACCAAAGCCTTGTACTCAGGCTACTATTATGGGGGTTCTCCTTAAAGATCTACATAGCAATCCATCAGTATTCTGATACTCAGCATCTATGCACATATTCAAGTTGAGTAGCAGTAACACTGGGCTGTTCAACAGGACTCTGATTTTGCTAATTGTAGGGATTTTGTGTGATAGCTCAATAGAGCAAGGGCTATTAAGTTTGTCCATCTCTAATGATAGCATTCTCTTCCGAGAAAACTGAGAAGTGATATGACTGCAATGGGAAAATAGTCAAATTCTCAATTCAGATGGTTGCGCTAAAACTCAAAGCATCCTAAATTCTTTACTTTCTGGGAATGATTCATACCCTGGACAGACAATTTAATAATGAGCTATGCTGAAGTCTCCTTAAACACCAGAGTAATTCCTTTATGATTTTCTTCTCTCTTTTTCTTTCTGTGCTAATGTGAATCACAAAACATAACCTCAAAATACTGCTCCACATTGTACTCTCCCAGGCCTGGTCTACACTACGCCGTTAAATCGATTTAAACAGCATTAAATCGATTTAACGCTGCACCCGTCCACACTACACTGCTCTGTAAATCGATTTAAAGGGCTCTGTAAATCGATTTCTGTACTCCTTCAAAACGAGAGGAGTAACCCTAAAATCGATATTACTAATTCGGAATAATGTTAGTGTGGACGGAAATCGACGTTATTGGCCTCCAGGAGGTATCCCACAGTGCACCACTGACCGTTCTGGACAGCAATCAGAACTCAGAGGCACTGGCCAGGTAAACAGGAAAAGCCCCGCGAACTTTTGAATTCAATTTCCTGTTTGGCCA
>NC_133778.1:40483830-40552461 GCF_003597395.2 Chelonoidis abingdonii | reverse complement strand
TGTCCCAGGTCACTGGGTGGGGGCTCGAGCCGGTTATGCCTTGTGTTATTGAAATGGAACCCCTGGATACTGAACCGGGCCCTTGTTGCTGCCAACTCAGAGGGGCAGAAGGGTTACATGTGTGTATAATTTTAGGTTTGTAGTTTCAAGAATGAGAATTAGGTCCACTATCACCACCAACCCTTCAGATTAACACGATCTGCTATGCTAAATCTAGATGTACTACATCACGCATGTTGAAGTAATAGTACATTCCTCTCTAGCCACAGGCTAGTGGGCAGTCCCCTAGGAGAAAGGAACATCTTTGATGGCGTATCTTTAACGGGGTTTTTTTACACTAGTACTTCTGCTCCAGTAATAACTCAAACAACAAACTGCGATTCCATAAGACAAATAGGCCACACATCTTATAACGGACACAACTTATGATGGACAGAAAGGACAGATTTGACTCCACAGGAAAGTGAACACTAAGAATCACTGAGACCTGTGGAGATTACCCTTATGGTTAAAAGCATTTATTGGATAAAAATTTGCCAGCAGTAGAGTATCAAGTTCTACACATACATAGCAGCAAAATACACCTTCCTTGCAGGAAATTGCACACTTCCCTCAGCTTTTTAAAAACTAAACGCAGCATTTGTTTAAATTTCTAACATTATGCGATGTGCGCTTTTCATTGTCTTATGATTTTCTTGACTCTGAAAATCCCATGTTAAGGGATGGATATAAACTCATTTAATTCCACACAATTTAAGCATGTATTCCATTGTATTAGAAGCATAAAAGAAGGCCTTTTTCAATTTTTTAATATTTTATTTATTGCTTTTTTGCATCTCAATATAGGTCCTCTAAAACAATCAAGAATATAAAATGAAACACTCTATGACTCAAACCAGATTGTTGGGGCATAAAAATGTGAGACTTTTGCTCTAAAATAATTTTATTCCTAAACCAAACCACTTTTAAAGACCAGAGTGCTTTATGAGAAAAGATATACCGAAACATTTATCAAACAGATTTGATTAGATAGAGTAATTCAGAGCGGTTCACAGACATAGTTTGTGTAAAGTCTCGCAGGGGAAGTGGTGATAGTTTAGGACTTCTAAAACTAGAGTGAACAACTTTTCTGCGCAGATAGCAGAGCCAGTGCTAGGCATAAGCAGATTAAACAATTGCTTAGGTCTCCGAGCAGCTCAAGGGGGCCCCAAAGTAATTATTAATATCTGTTGGGGTCGGCAAAATTATTGCTGCTTAGGGCCCACATAGGCTAGCACCAGCAGTGACTAGAAGGGAGATTGACTACCTGTTCAAATACATATTTCCTGTCTATAACATGTATTATTCTTCCCTTTATATTATAAAAAGTTAGGAAAATATTTCCAGATAAAGGGCTAAATCCTATGAAGACATATTGGTTTTACATTTAACTTTTAAAGGTTGATGTCAAATACGGAGAAATGCCACAAAAAACAGCTGATTCAGAAAAAAATCAAAACATGGTTCACTTACAACATCCTTCATTGACAGTCACCCCAATTTTTGCACAGTGAGTTGAGTTAATGAAGGGCCTCTATAACTGTGTGCAGGGCTGGCTTTAGCAAGTGTGGGGCCTGATTTGTACTCACCTGGCGGCGCTCCAGGTCTTCGGTGGCATTTCGGCAGTGAGTCCTTCACTCGCTCCAGGTCTTCGGCGGCACTCAAGGACCCGCCACCGAAATGCCACTGAAGACTCAGAGCGCTGAGAGGAGAGTAAAAATTAAAAAGGCGCTGGCGCAGGGCCCAATTCCGGGGAATTGGGCAAACTGACCTAAAGCCAGCCATGACTGTGCATTATACATCCGAAAAAAATAAAGATAAAGAGCTTGATTACATCCCTCTTCGTACCTATGGAGGCAACTGTGCCAATAGCACTGTTGAGGAATTCACCATATTGATACCATTCTCACACAACCATTCAACCAGAAAAGGGCAGTTTGAAGTTCTGGCTAAGGGGACGCAAGAACTCTGACAGCAGAGGTTGCCTGAGAGATGCTGTGAATTAGTGCATCTCCCTGACGTCATGTCTTTGCCCTGTGCAGCTATCTCCACTCACTTTTGGACCCGTTCCTGTGAGCTTCAGGGCCTGTTTTGTTGCAGTAAATAGCCAGCTTTTACTTCTGTCTTCCCATTCTGGACAGACCTTCTGTTAGAGTGACCAGATGTCCCAATTTTATAGGGCCAGTCTTGATTTTTGGGTCTTTTTCTTATACAGGCTCCTATTACCCCCCCACCCCCATCCTGATTTTTCACATTTGCTATCTGATCACCCTACCGTTTGTAGGCAAGAGCCAGGAGTGCAGGTTCTTCTGACAATGGTAGAACTGCATTTTTTGACTACTTATAGCCTTGCCACTTATTTTAAATGAGGGATTTGTTTCAGTTTTAAGGCAAGGAAGAAAAATGGAAGGCAGTTTTAAGGCAAGGAAGAAAGATCTAATGCAATATTGTTGTTTACACATTTTCTCTGTAGTTTATTTTCTTTTATGTAATCTTTGTTTTTTTCTGAAGTCATAAAACATTTTGCATATTAGTAACTGGAAATTGCTACATTATGGGAAATAATACTGCTAACAACACTACGAAATTATAATTGCAAAGGACTGAACAAGTATTAATCTTCACAGAATCTCAGCAAAGAGCATATTTTATCCTACAACTTAAAAACAAATGTAAAAAAATAAATACATGACTGAAAAATGAGATGCTTCATCTCTCCAGACTTATCCTATTAATTATTTTCATTAACAAAATGTACATAATAAATTTATAAGGAATTCCTATAGCATCTTCTAACAAACATTCAGGCATACTCTCCCCTTGGTACATACACATAATCAGGGCTGGCGCTTCCATTTAGGAGACCTAGGCAGTCGCCTAGGGCGCCAGGATTTGGGAGGGCGGCAATTTGGCAGCGGGGGGTCCTTCTGCGCTCTGGGTTGGCGGCGGCAATTCTGTGGTGGGTCCTTCACTCGCTCCGGGACCCGCCACCGAAGTGCCCCGATGACCGGGAGCGTGGAAGGACCTCCCCGCCACAGAATTGCCGGGAGTGCGGAAGGACCCCCTCCTATGGCGCCAAGAAACCTGGCGCCGCTCCCGCACATAATCCCTGTAAGAGTTAAAGGGAGTTAGATTCACAAATTGAGAACAGACTATATCACAGCCTATAGTATATCTGAAAATGGTTCTTTGTGTGCTAATCTTTTGACTGTGTTTTGATTCTATCTTTTTAAACTATTATAACTAGCACAGGTTTGTGTGCATTACAGGGACCTTTAAGAAACCTTCATTATCTCTGTCATAAACAGATGGTTAAGGGTTAATGTCCCTTTTACCTGTAAAGGGTTAACAAGCTCAGTAAACCTGGCTGACACCTGATCAAAGGACCAATCGGGGGACAAGATACTTTCAAATCTTGGTGGAGGGAAGTCTTTGTTTGTGCTTTTTGGGTTGTTCTTTGTTCTCTCTTGGGATTAAGAGGAGTCAGTTGGCAACCAGTTCCTCCAATCTTCTGAAACAGCCTCAGGTTCATAATATAATACTACGAAAATAGAAGGCGGATATCTATATTTTCTTATTGCAAAGGTATTGCGGAAGATATTTACCATCTGTGCTGTAACTTACTACTTAGGCAGGAGGGGGAGTCCCTCGGGCATGTAAAGCTGAATACTGTAAACATTCCATCTTGATTTACAGAGATAAGTTTTACTTTTTCTTTCTTAAAAAGCTTTCCTTTTAAAGAACCTGATTCGCATTTTCCTGGAAGGCCCAAGGGGACGGGTCTGAACTCACAGGGATACGGTGGGGAAAGGAAGGAGGCGAATGTATTCAGCTCTTTGTTTAAGGACCCAAGGAATTTGCGGATCCTTGGGTCCACAGAAAAGTTTGGGGGACAAAAGGTGTACCAACACTAAATATTGTTGGTGGCAGCGTACAAGCTAAGCAGGAATAAGTTAGAGGTTGTCGAGCGTCCACTCAATGTGAACCTACCGTCAGAAACTGAGAAAGCCTAGTAAACAGAACCTCTAAGACCTACTAGAGATCCGCTGGCCACCATCCAAAAGTCCAGTTTGGCCCCTCTGGTCCACCCAAAAACCTTCCCGGACAGAGACCCCAAGATCTCAGAAACCCGAGCCTAAACAAAGGGAATAACCCATCCTTCCCCTCTCTCTCTCCACCCAGACTTCCTCTCTGGGCTAAACCTGGAGTATGATCAGATCTCTTTACATCAACAATACCAAAAACAGTCCTCATTCCCAAAGAACAAACCCCAATACAAGGAACACAGAAAAGATTCATCTCCCGCCCCCGTAGCTTCTTCCCTACCGGGACACTAGGAGAGTAAACACACGACGTAGTGTTCCTCTCCCCGCTTTCCTTCTCCTTAACCAGAGAAAACTCAAACAGGTTTAAAAAAGAAAGCTTTACAAAAAAGAAGAAAAAAAAAGACATCAAAATTATTCTCTTATCAAGAGAACAATCACAGGGCTATTGCTTATAAGAAAATAATGAATAAACAGTCTGATTCAAAAAAGATACCATTTAAATCCAGCAGTTACTACAACAGTAAAATACACCCAAAACAACATAAAAGCCTATATGTTTTTCTACATGTACTTACAATGGAAACAGAAGATTAGAAGAAGAAAAAGCTTCTCATAGCTGAGAGACAAACAAAAGACTCAGAGTCCAAAAATTCCCTCCCTGACTTTGAAAAATCCAGTTTCCTGATTGGTCCTCTGGTCAGGTGTTTGGTTCCCTTTGTTAACCTTTTACAGGTAAAAGAAACATTAACCCTTAGCTATCTATTTATGACAGGGTTATATGCAGGTCCCCACTTTCTGGACGCTAAAGCTCAAAGTGGGAATAAAACCTTGACAATCTCCCCTCTTCTCAACCACATAATAGGAACAAATGAGAGGATAGTACATAGACCACACGGAGGAAAATAAACTTACCTTGAATTTTTTAACTGGTGTATCTATTTTCTATAATGCTCAGTGGTGAATCACTCTTAAGTGCTGGCTTATTCACCAGTATATGTGTTTTGTGCCAAAGGTTATCAGATTGCAAAAGTGTACTCATCTCTCAGGGGACTCATAATTCACCATCACCTTATTTTGACACTAAGAGAAAAATATGTGGATCAAGCAGGGGAAATAACAGTGGAAAAACCCTGTGTTAATGGTGTAAGAAATCTTCCAAAGGGGAAAAACAGGCTAGAACAATAATAAAGATAACAGAAAAGTAATACTATCACATTATGAGAAAAGACTTGCCTGTCAGTTCATGAACTTCATAGAGTTCCCAACCTGCATTTGAGGAGTTTTCCTGAAATGCAAGGAGAACGAGACAATTAAAATGCTCGTTTTAATTAGCAAAATCTGAACCAGGTTTACAATGACTCAAAGAAAAGAGACAACAGGATTTATTATTCCTGAAAATACAATAAAAGCTTGACTAAAAAAAATTCCTGCAAGGTGACTACAGATACGGAATATTCCCATACAGCTGTAGAGTCATCAGCCCAGATCCCCAGGTCTGGCCTAGCTGTGCTAGGCATAGGAGGTAAGGTGTGGGTTGGACAAAGGAACTAAAAGGCACCTTTACATTTCCCCAGTCCCAGGAGTAGACAGGGCCAAATGTATTCCCATCATAAATTAGAGCAGCTTCAATGTAATTTACACAGGCTTGCAGACAGAGGCTATTACACAGCTGGGAATCCCTGTAGTATAAGATGCTACAACAACAGGAGAAGCTTAGAGATAGCTACGCTGGCTCCATGCCAGCCAGCATTTGCCCTATTCAAAAGGAATTCTCAGATGCCCTGTTAAGCAGCTTTACTTTGAGAATACTGGGATGAAGTAAGGAAAATGATGGATTTATGCTGGTGCTGGTTCTGCACTGTATCTGAATTAACATTCTGTAGATGTTTGTATACCATTGCCAATTTGCCCCAAATAAAATTATTTTAAAACTAATCAGCAGAAGTGGTTGTGGAGAAAGAAGGAAGATAGGGATTCTAATGCTAATAAATATTAAATATTATACATACTATTTTTAAATGTAAAACTAATTTAAAAAACTGGGCTTCATTAAGTACAATAACTATCCTCTATACTAAGAAACATGATCCAGGGTTAAAGAATTCAAGGATTAATTAATAAAAATCAATGAGCCAAATTCATCATGATTTTTTTAACCTGTCCATATGACAATCTCTTCTTTGGACTCTCATTGCTAAGGATTAATATGCTTTTCTCTGCATAGAATCTTATATATGAAATATTATTTGATTCCTGTAACCTGTCTTTTGAAAGAAATTTGCAAAGATTTCAAAATCTTAAAAAGCATTTTAAAATTACTTAACTAATATCAAAATAAAAAGAGCAAAAAATATCAAAATATATAACATTCAAGAAATAAAATTAAAATCTAGCACAGTCCTGTTTTCAGGCACACACAATTTTCAGAAGACATATTGCCCTTAGCAATGAAATTCAAACACAGACAGATGTTTGTGGAAGTTCACTATTGTCGCCTTCATATTCTCATCACTGAAAGGCAGGTGCAGTCCCTTTTTTCGCACACCATGAAATCTCCTCTGCCAGTTTCATCGAGAAGCATTTATATCCTCCCTTGAATGGTATCATCTTTACTCTTATGAATAATACCATGATAATACCTCTTTAATGATTAGTAGCAGCCAGGACACAAGACACCTTTTCTAATTCCCCCTAAACATATTCTAGGTCAATTGTTCAGTACTGACTCACAGAACAGACAAGCTATTGAATAATCAGCACTGCTTCTTGCAGCAACCTGAGTTTTCCTTGGAGACATATCAGTCATGTACTAACTTGTTTAGTTTGTCACAGTGATCCCCAAACTTTTCAAGGCTACATCCCCCCTTACCCCATCCATGGCTCCCCAGAGCTGGGGCTGAGGCCATAGTTCGTGGGGGTAGGGGGGCATGGACAGGGTAAGGGGGCTAAGGCTCGGGCAGCAGCCAGGGCCCCGGCTAGGCCATGGTCAGGGGCTGGGCACAGGATTGGGAGCTGGGGCCATAGCTGGGGGCAGAGTGGGGCTGGGTGGCACTCCCTCCTCTCCATGTGAGGGCTGACCTGGGCCCCACCGTGCCCCCTAAATGTTCCTCCACCCCAAGGAGGGTCACACCCCACTGCTTGGGGACTTCTGGTTTATAACAAAATCACAGCCTGAAGTGTCATGAATGCAGGCTTGAGACTACATATTCTGAGAACAAAAGCAAGCCAACCTGGGAACACTGGAGTATTTCCTCAGCAGATGAAAATTAGCACAACTCCATTGTCATCTAAAGGGCTATGCCAATTTACACTACCTGAGGATCTGGACCCCTGACTCTTGAGCTAACTGATGGTCTTTGCTCTACTACAGTGATACTGACCTCAGGGGATCAACATTACCCAAAAGAACCACAGTAGTGTGAATTCATTGTTTCATTTACTATAGTACTATATATTGATATTTAAACAGTATGACGGGAAATATTTTCTGTGTATGCATATATATTTATTTCTCACAACAAAATGACTGACCAAATATTACTATTTTATCAACTGCAATTGGCTAATAACACAGTACAACCATCCTGACTGGTTAATAACTTAGTCTGGTTAATAATTAAATCACAGAGTGTTTTCATATCATATCCTGCAAAGGAGAGACACAGAGCCACTTGTGGCTTGCAAACCTCAGTCTGAGTATCACTGTTCTACAGATTCAGTTTTACAAGGTACTGTGTACTCTGGCCCTGATCTAGCAAAGCACTTAAGCATGTGCTGAGTAGTCCACATTAATAAAATGCTTAAAGTGTGTGCATAAGTGATTTGCTAACTCGGGATCACAAGGATCAGCATTTTGAAGGATCAAGCCCTGTACTGAGAGCGGCAAGGTTTGCCTATGGCTTTGGCTTAACCAGCAGGAAAAAGGGCAGATCTTCATGAGTGTTTGCCCAGTGGACAAGTGGCAACCCGCTATCTTTTGAAATATTTGTCTTACCCTTACTAATCTATTAACTGTATTATTAAACTGGGATTTCTTTATGTGTAACTTCAGCATTAGCTTGGAGTTTGAATCAAAGCTGATTGTTTGTGTGTAACTTCACCCCAGCCCAGCCCTGACACTGAAACAGGTTGTGTGCAACATCACCTCTAGCTTAACACCTGCATCAAAGTGACTTGGATGCATGTAATCTCATCTCACCCAGTTTGACACTCATATTGGTTTATTTGTGTGTAATTTCATTTCTAGTTTAGCACTCATGTTAAAGCAGGTTTTTAGTGCACAACTTCATCCCTAGTTGGCACTTATACAGAAGTAATTTGTATCTAATTTCATTTTTATTCTCTTGCAGAATCTAGCAGAACCAGCTAGTTTGTAACTTCACCCAGCTTGATACTCACACTTGTGTAGAACTTCACCCCAACTTGCTGCTCACATGGGAGTGTCCTGTGTATCTTCACCCAGCTTGGTACTTGCACTGAGACAGCTTGTTTGTGTTCCAGCTTGGCCCTCATGCCAAAGCGGTTACTTTGTGTGAAGCTTGAATACTGGCCTGGCACTTGCACTTAAGGGGCTTTGGTATCACCCTGCACAAAACAGTGAAATTCCTAATAGCCTTGTTAAAATCGCTTCTTTATGAACCCAGTAACATTACTGTCCCGTCACTAGTAGACATGTTAGTAAGCAGGGGCAGCTCTAGGCATTTTGCTGCTCCAAGCACGGCAGGCATGCCCTCCGCCGAAGCCGCTGGACCAGCGGACCCTCCGAAGGCAGCCTGCCTGCCGCCCTCGTGGCAACCGGCAGAGCACCCCCCGTGGCTTGCCGCCTCACGCGTGTTTGGCGTGCTGGGGCCTGGAGCTGCCTCGTTAGTAAGTAGAAGGAGAAGCACGTGAGGAAGTGGAGAGTTATGCAGGCGATGTCCCTGCTTCTGTCCCTACCCAGAACAAGGTGGGAAATACCTCTCCGTCCCTATCTCAGCATGAATGTGATAAGGCTGGGAGCTCCTGGGACCAGCAGTGCCATGTCCTCACACCTGTTTGTAAAGGGATCGGCACTCAACACACGTTGGGAGTCTTCTGCGTGAGTGATCAGGGCAGCACAGTGACCCCTCCCACCACCCAATTCCTACACTGCGGTCCCTGACTACGTACGTTCTCAGTGTGCCGATGTGGCCTATTGAAACTACACTTTCCAGCATGCAATGCTCGAGCTGAACCGATAGCTCCCAGAATGCATTGCTCCATTCCTAGGGCCGCGGCCTGGCCGCGTTACCTGCTGGGAGGTGTTAGCCCAAGGTGGCCGCAATGCATGCTGGGAATTGTGGTCTCCTCGGCCATAATTCCGTATCTGACGCTATCGGAGCAATGTTGGGTTTATTTTATGCCATTTAGGTGCCGCTCTCAGGCCCCTCGTTTCGAGCGCTGGAGGTGAGCCCTCCTGGGCGGTGTCGGCAGCATTTTGCCAACACTTCCATTGTATTCGTGTTCTGTGCCGAAAAGTGAGTGTGTCCCTCCGCAATCGCCGTAGGGCTTGCAGCGCGTGCGCGTTCCGTCCGGAGAAGCTGGTATGTCCTTCCGCACTTGCTGTAGGTTCCCGGCTCCCCCGACGTTGCCACCGCCTTTGTGAAGAGGCGAAAACAGAGCTTGGTGCGGAGTCTCCGAGCGGCGGTTTAAGCGGAGAGAGGCCCCGCTGTCAGGTTAGCGCCGTCCCCGACGCGTCCTGAGGGGGGAAGGAGCCCCCCGTAGCCCCGGAACCAGCCACCGCCCACCACCGCGCCCCTAGTCTGCGCCAGCGGCAGAGAGGGGTCGGGGGCCCTTCCCCCCGCACCCAATGCCGCCCAGGGGAGGAGAAGCTACCCCCACACTTGGCACCGCCGGCAGTGGGGAGAGAGGGAGCATGTTCCTCCCTGGGACTGTGGTGGGCGAGGCGGCCCCACGCGCTGAGTGGGTAGCTGGCGATGGGCCCGGGCACTGTGGTGGTGAGGAGAGAAAGCCCCGGCTCAGGCGGAGATGCCAGGTCCCTTGGGAGGCGCTTGTTGCATTGTGTTGTGGGGAAGGGACCCTGAGCTGAAGCGCCCCGCCCCCGGTTGCTGTAATGGGCGAGCCCAGGCATCCCGGTGGCGTCTCCATCCAGCCCTAAGGGCTCCAGGGTGCACTGATGCAGTCACCTTTGGGTGAGAGCACGACTCTGTGCAGCAGCAACAACACAGCCACCGTGCGCGGGTATCCTCTCGAGCTCTTCCTCACCCGTTGTTCGCTTATCCCCGCTGTCACAGCCCCTTTCAGGCGTCTCTGGTTTACTCTGAGGCTGTTTGCAGCTGATGAGAACGTACCGAGTCAGGAAGATGCACCTAATCAGATCAATTTTTCATCTTTTTCCAGTTGCAGCAGTGCTATGAAGCTGGCTTTCTGTATTGGAGCCACCATGTTATATAATTTGTGCTTTGTAAATTTAGTATTAAACTTCCAATTCCTTCATTTGAAAACTAAACAAAAATATGGAGTGATAGTATTTATCTCTGAAGTTGTTTTGGTGATCTTGAAAACAAATCTATTGACAATTTTATGTTTAAAATATATAAACATCAACATTTATGTTTGGACAAAATAAATGAAATTTCTGGTATGTTTCTTTTCTCATGCAGACATGCATGTATGTGAAAAAAGAAACAGCTATCAATTAATCGTTTAGGGTTTTTAGCTTCATCATCTTTGGAAAGCACTGCTTGTGCAAACGTGCACAAGTGCATAACTTCAGGCACTTGAATAGTTCCATTACTTGGGCTTAAAGTTAAGCACGTGCATCACTGTTAGCAGGATCGAGGTTTAAGGGCATTCACAGCTCCTCTTGTTCACTGTAGAACTTTGGATTTATGTTGCATCAGCAAATTTGATCTCTTATTCTTCCACTCCATATGCATACAGATCTTCTGATTGGTATTTTAATTTTTTGGTACCTTTGTTTAATGAGAATGAACTCTCCACTTCTACCAACCTGTTTAATTTGGGAAATCTTGCTGTCTGCACAGTAAACATATAATTGACCATGCATTTCTGAATCCACCTGTGTCTGCATCTTTCTTTTGAAAAATACACTGGAATCCGTGACAGTAAACACTAGACAAAAAAAAAACATAAAGGAAAAACATTGAGTAATCTACATTTTATATAGTTCAAATTGTGTTCTCTAATAAATTATACTTACCTTGCTTTTTAGTTCATAATAAAGTTGGCGTTCCTCGTATCATTCAGAATATAGATTTAATACAGCTACATACTACAGAATACACTGTTAAACTGCAACATTTAAAATGAACGAAAATACAAAAGCAGTTCCTTATTTGTTGATATTCTCCTTCCTGCTGTCCTATGCCTGGATCCTGAGTGTAGTAGACTCTCTTCATCTGCAGAGATGCATTGTAGGATTAGAGGCTCTAACCTTTGGTAGCCAGCAGGATATGGTGAGTGGGGGAAATCTGGATATGATGTAATAAATGTTTAGGTGGCTCTTTAAGGCTTTGTTTCACAGCTTTGTGTTTTGTAGGCCAGATAAGTATATTTTATCAAACTGACTAATTTTTTGAAAAATCATGGAAGTCCACTCTGTTAAAAATACTTGATTGTCTGTATTATATGACTTGTTTAATAATCACTTCATGTTGATCAGGGTTCCAGCCATGTCTGACAAAAGTGAATTAAAGGCAGAGTTAGAGCGCAAAAAGCAACGCTTGGCGCAAATCAGAGAGGAGAAGAAAAGAAAGGAGGAAGAAAGAAAGAAAAAGGAAGTAAGAACCTAAATGTTATCAACAAGAAAATTATAAAATATTTGCTTATGTCCTGTAACTTGTCTTGCACTTAGTAATTTATTAATTTGCTTCATGTTACTTAGAGGTACGCTGTCAAGTAGGGTAGGACTAAAACTTAAATGTGCAGTTTTGTTTTTAAGGGGGACTAACACCAGTTTTGAATAGAAATATTTCAATGAGAGTGTTTTTCTTCCCTGTACATTGTTAGAAATCCAAACATAATAGCATTATACTAGTGCATGAGAAACAGAAATTTGAAGTGATTAGTGAGATCTCCCTGTAGAAAGTAAACAAACTGCATAAACTGTGAAGTTTTTTTTTTAAAAAGTACTTTCTTAAGTGTAGTTCTCAACATGTCCCTCAGTAATGACTATCAGTGCTGTCAGTGGCTTAGTAGAATATTATGCCATTAGCCAACTCTAATCTTCAACCTGCATTTTCAAGTCAAAACAATAATCAGATCATATCCACCTATTCTGCATGTTAGAAGATAGCCAAGAAATTGCTTAAGTGCACAGTTGGCAGTTATACTCTAGAGCCTTCTGCTGCAAACTTCTGCACATTGGCACACATTCAACAAAGCACTTAAGTATGTGCTTTAATTAAGCATATGTTTAAATGCTTTGCTGAATTGGGGCCAGTGTTCATGTCTTTTCTGCACGTAAGTTATGGGCTGTTCAGAATCTTAAAACAGCAGATTACTGAACACGCCAGAAGCATGGATTCATATGTAAAGAAAAGACAGAGAAATATCTCGCAATATAATCCATGTCCCAGTGATCACAGAAAAGTGTACTGCTAATTTGCACTTTCCAGGAATCATGTGTTTATAATATTTGGCTTGTTATAATTGGAAACTCCTTGATTTAGGAGAAATCATACAATGGTTTGGAAATATTACATGTATCCAAGAGAGGAGTAGGCATTTATCTTTAACCATTACATAGTGAGAAAATTGACTTATCAAGGTTTTTCCACCTATTCAAAAGATTCCTGTTGGATGACCAGTTCATCTTTACAAAAAAGAATGATAGTGACAGAGTGCCAATGATTGAGATAAATTTATTGTATGGTATGAGCAACTTGAATTTGAATCATATTTCTTCAAGTTATCAGAGGGGTAGCCGTGTTAGTCTGGATCTGTAAAAGCAGCAAAGAGTCCTGTGGCACCTTATAGACTAACAGAAGTTTTGGAGCATGAGCTTTCGTGGGAGAATACTCACTTGGTCGGATGCTCATGCTCCAAAACTTCTGTTAGTCTATAAGGTGCCACAGGACTCTTTGCTGCTTTTTCAAGTTAATGAAACTTGATGAAGTGTTTTGTCTCTCTCTCTCTCTCTAGAACATCAGTTTTTGTGGACTTTTTTCAGTGACCAGTTGGAGGACAGTTCATTTGATTTTTAGCCTGAGGTGATGTTATTGGGAGCTGAGTGTGCTTTAATCCTAAAATTCACTTGGCCCAAATATTAATCTTTTGGTTGTTATTTTGAATAATATGCTGAAGCATTTGGTTACTTGATTTTTCCTTTTGTTTTGTGGAGTGTGGCAAGAAACAACTTAACTTACACTGTACTGTGCATTTATTAGTTGTGTTTTTGTGTAAAGAAAGAGGGTCTCACATAGTTCTTTCACCCCGCCCTCTCTTTCATTTTGTGAAACCTATCTGACTGAGAAGAAAACCTAAGCAGCTCATGTACAGCCCTACAGAGAAGTGGTTCTGAATATGTTCATGACTGCTAGCACATGATCTATATAGTCTTCTAATTATTAAATGTTTAAATATTTGCCATATCAGGCAGAGTGTCCTGTCACACAATTGGCCAAGGTTCTGTCCATTTCCTTGCTGTCCCAAACCCATAGTATTTTTCTTTATAACAGTTACTGCCATTCTAGAGGTTTTCCAGACATTATCTTGTTAAGGAACATAGGAAGAGCTCTTTGACTTTCCCTGCAAAAAGGAGCTTGAGGATTGCTAGATCAGATTTTTCCAAGCTCTACTCATGATATTTATTTGCTAAGCACAGAAAAATGAATACTGAAAAATAACTAAATGTTTTCTCACATATGAAACCACAATGTTTTACACCAACTATATATTGTCTCATAAAGGTTGTCTATTCCTGAAATTTTTTTAGACTGATCAGAAGAAGGAAGCTCTTCCTGTACAAGAAGAGTCTGACCTTGAAAAGAAAAGAAGAGAAGCTGAAGCATTGCTTCAAAGCATGGGATTAACACCAGATTCTCCAATAGGTAAGAATAATACCAGTTAAACGTTTCATCCCTTATATCCTACATTAAGAATGTAGCATTTGTATTAGAAGCATGAAAATTAAATGACTGACTCGGTAGTTCTAGCCTGCTTGTGTCTCTTGTCTTTGGTGAACAAATTGTGCCATTTGTCATAAGTGTCAATTCTAAATGATGTGCCTCAGTGTACACAATTAAATGCTCGATCTCTCTTCTTTTACAAAATATTGCTAGTAAAATGTTTAACTCTGCTAATCTGCTTAATATTTAAGACCATCTCTGAGAACTGGGATCTGAATTTAAACTATCTTTGGCACATATTAAATGAAATTGAGGAATATGTCGAAAGTAAGTTTCCTTCAGAGCATAAACAAAAGTGAATGATTGGGAATCTGTTTTGGTCTGCATTAAATAACATACTTTTTTTTGTTTTCCTCCTGTTTTCCCTGAACAGCACATTTGGTATTTTGTCCTCTGTCAACAGGCAGGGTTTTAGCTAGCAATTGTGCACTTCTCCACAATCACTGACCTTAATTACTATACATTATCAGTAATGCATCAGTTTGTGCATTTGTTCTGTTTCTGCTACTTAACTTCCCCCTCCCACCAACACAATCTTATGGGTGTTGGATTGAGATTCACTTAATCAGCAGATGGGTCTAACAAATATTTATTAAGGAAAAACAGAGTAGTGATCAGTTACAAGTGGGAAGTTCATCAGGACGATCTCATCGGTCTCCTCCAGCACCAAACAATACAGCAGCCTCCCTTTGTCACAAACTTATTTATAACTTTTGATTCTATTTTCTTATACATATGTACTAGTCTCTCATTTCCATGTTAACTCTCTTCCCTGTCCGTACAAGTTTAGTGTTAAATCAGACCAGTCTTTTTTAACTTTAGTTATTTTATCTTGATTACGCTGCAATTTCTTACATATACGCAACACTAAACATGATTATTCTGCAATTTCTTACATGTACACAGTTCTGCTTATGTTGTTAAATGTTATCAGAACAGTGTGTTAAAATCCACAACAGTCTTCTGTCAGGCCTAAAGGTGCTTTCACTTCCAATAATGGGGGTAACAGCAAGGTCAAATGGAAGTTTTAACAGTCTAGGAAAATATACTTGTTCTTTATTTATTCTTTCCCCGTTTTAGCCTCAGATCCTACCCCATTCTTGTATAGGTTTGTATATCAGATATGTCTGATTGCTCAGACTTTGGCTTTCCTTAGTCTGTCTTTCTGAAAAAAAAATCAGACTGGAGAAGTATTTTTAAACTCCATCCTGAATCTCAGATACTTCTCTCATCACTAATTTTTGACCACCCAGGATTTCAAGTTATCCTTTTGATTTGGGCTATCACTCTGAATCTTGTCTTGCAAGTATGAAGCAGTGTGGTAGTTGCTTTTCCATTATGGACAAGATCCTTCTGACTACCTTGTTGCATCTGGTCTTGAAACAATCCCTATGTATTTTGAAAGCGACCATGGGGATGCCATTAAAAACATTCTTATTCCATAAGTTTCAGCAATGATCTACAATGGCTTGTGAGAGTAGAGTCCTGTCTCTTAAATCATTACTCTAGCAATTGTACGCCACAGATGTTTGAGTGTGCCTGTGTCTGCCATTCAGAGTTTTGGCATCTTTAGCAGTACAATATGTTACAAACTATCCATTCCTCTCCGGGTAGTTTTGGTAGACTAACATTTTAGATATTTCCGTATAGGAGAAATGAAGGCTTGATAGTTTTGCTGAACTAATATGAAAGACTCTTTCAGAAGTCCACAAACACATGCTTACTAGCTGTCTGTAAAAGTCTGAAAGCCGTGAACTGGTACATCTCTGTAAAACAAATCTGTGAGTCTATAATGTGTAACTGTTCCTGGAAAATTGTCTGAAATTCCATGCCCTAACAAAATTGGTACTCTTCAGGCAGGGAACCATATGTCCAAAGCCTGGATCTTGCTCGCATGTTGACAGTGGAGAACGCTCCCTTTCAGTGGCTATATTTAACTTCAAGCAGTAGCTTTGATCAAGCTCTAACTCAGGTTTCATTAAGTTTCTTCGAAGGAAAGAGTGGTATTGGAAAAATGTATAAAGTAAACACATATTGATAGTTTTTCCTTTCTGTAGACCCCCAATAAGGTGGTTTTCCTATTTCACATATTGCCTTAATGATAATATGGGATTCCACACTTAAGAACTCATCCTCTGATCCAGATTTTCTTAAATACCACCATATCCCTGATGTAAGAAGACATACTTGTAGTAGGAAGAGAGCCTGAGATATAAGCCCTTGTGTTAGAGGCCTGGTATGAGGCCTGAGTAGAGCTTTGCTAATATAAAGCAAAGTTAGCAAAAGTTAGGCTGTGAGCAAACGTCAGGTTCACAGAATCTGGCAAGAACAGGGCTGATATTGGAAAAACACACATTGCATAAGTACTCTGTGCCTAGCACTTCTTAGAAAACACATTTCAGTTGAGTGGTACCAAAACATCCTGATATCATCAAGGATGGTACAAAAATATTTTCCAAGGATAACAGGAACTTGCTGACCCCTCCTAAAAGACAAGGTCAGGATAACAGAGTGATAGAGGTGTTTAAATCAAACCAACATGCACAAGGAGATGGGTGATAACTAGCCACATTGGGGCAGTAACTATTTATCTCATGGGGGCAGTACATAATTTGTTTGTACCAGGGTATAAAGAGGAATCTCGGAGAGTGTCTTGGTCCAGCCAAGGGGGGAATGGAAAGTTCTGCCATTCACAGAGCTGCATCCATTGTCACAGGCATACATATCTTAGTATCCTCATTCTATTACTGGTGCTTTGTCGACAATAAACCTGGCCTGGTGTCTTTGTACCTTAACGGATCTTGTGGTCATTGGTTCACTCGAGGTTTGCTGTGCCGGCTGTCTGTGTAGACCTAGAGCAGCACACAAGGAGAACACACGCACAGCTGAACATCTAACAATAATACCTACTTAGTGAAACACAAAACTGCTTCAAGAAATCATTAAAACTTTACCTTCTAATAATCAAAATTAAGCATCCTTATTTGGAGTGTCTAGTAAGATAATTACATTTGCATTAAATAGGCATTGTCCCTAGGAAGGGGGAGACTTCCTTCTTGGAAATGACATGCTCCACAAGGGGGCATTGCAGTATTGCAGGCTAAACTTGAGAATGCTTTAGAAATCATAAGGATTCTGTGCACAAATTTTTTTCTCGACAGTTTCTGATCTGCCCTTCCCGTTAGCCCAATTAACAACTAGGAAGAGTGTGCAAGTTTTAGTCTAGTAACAGTGCCTAAAGAGATTAGGCCTCAAACCTCTTCACTGCATGTTAATATTTATAGTATTGATTATGAATAAAGTAGTGTAGAAGGAGATCTAGTAAATCATGGTATTATCTGAAAATCCGTTTGCTAGATATATATGCTAAATGATAGGCTACTATAAGTTGCCTTTTGGTAAATCAGTATAAAAGGACTAGTTCTTGTCAATTCCTTTTACATTTTGCCTAATTTTAGTCTGCCTTCTACTCATATTACATTATTTTAGATCTGCTTTTACCAGAGGCGTATTGGAGAGATCTAAATGTAATTTCCTCTGCAAGAAAAGCATTTTGTGGGAGGAACAAATTTAGGTGTTTTTTACTAGGCAGAACATCAGAAAGAAGAATTATTTTCCAAAAACTTGGATTAGATCTGCCATTTACTTTGGTAATGAGAATCTATTTCTTTAGCATATACGTGTTGTACTACAGTAAAATCACTCAGCTATGCTGTACATAGCAGTTTTTTAAAAAACTGCTAACTTCATACAAATGTAAATAAACTGGAAGGCATAGAGTAGGTACTCAGGCTGACACTAGTCTTTCCTTTCCACCTATATAGTGCTGTCTCTGTTTTAAAAAATAATTCTTGTGCAAATAGGGTTTGATAGAACTTTGATTAAATATGTGGTCTTCTGTTGAACAAGAGATTCCTTTAAAAAAACACTAAAGTTAGAATGCTTTTTATTTCTTAGAGGGTCAAAATCTGTCTGACTCTCACTCCATGTAGTTTCAATGTTTCGAACAGGGTTGCATCATATGTAAATTGGGGCAGAATTTGATTTTAAAAAATCAGGGAACCTTCAAATGATTGTTTTCATTGGTTAATTACTTTCATAGCAGTGATCATAGAATCACAGAAACGTGGGACTGGAAGGGACCTCAATAGATCATCTAGTCCAGATCCCCTGCACTGAGACAGCACTAAGTATTATCTAGGTCATCCCGGACAGGTGTTTGTCTGACCTGTTCTTAAAAGTCTCCAATGATGGAGATTCCACAACTTCCTTAGATAATCTGTTATAGTGCTTAACTACCCTTACTCTTAGGAAGTTTTTCCTAACATCTAACCTAAATATCCCTTGCTGTGGTTTAAGCTCAATTACTTCTTGTCCTGTCCTCCATGGATGAGGAGAACAATTTATCACTCTGTTTGTAACAAACTTTTACATACTTGAGGACTGTTATCATGCCCTCTCCCGTCTTCTCTTCTCCGACTAAACAAACCCAATTTTTTGCAATCTTTCCACGTGGCTCACATTTTCTAGACCTTTAATCATTTTTGTTGCTCTCCTTTTGGATTTTCTCCAATTTGTTCACACCTTTCTTGAAGTGTGGTAGCCTGATCTGGACAGGGTACTCCAGCTGAGGCCTTATCAGTGCTGAGTAGAGTGGAAGAATTACTTGTCATGTCATGCCTGCAGCACTCCTCCTAATACATTCCAGAATGATGTTAACTTTTTTTGCAACCATCTTGCATTGTTGACTCTCATTTAACTTGTGATCCACTATAACTCACCCCCTCCTGATCCTTTTCTGCAATACTCCTTCCTAGGCAGTTGTTTCCCTTTTTGTATTTGTGCAGTTGTTTGAAAAATTACTTCCTACATGTTGTCCTTTGCATTTGTCCTTACTGAATTTCATCCTATTTATTTCATAACATTTCTCGAGTTTGTCAAGATCACTTTGAATTCTAATCCTGTCCTTCAAACCACTTGCAACTCCTCCCAGCTTAGTAGCATCTGTAAACTTTATAATTGTACTCTTCCATTATCCAAATAATTTATGAAGATACTGAACAGAACTGCTTCCAGGACAAATCCCTAAGGAACCCCCTTTCTGCGTTCTTCTGGCTTGATTAAACCATTGATAACTACTCTATCATTTTCCAAACAGTTGTGCACTCACCTTATATCAGGTTCATCTAAGCTATATTTCCTTATTTTGTTTATGAAAACATCATGCAAGAGAGTACCAAAAACTTTACTAAAGTTGAGATATATCACATTTACTGCTTCCATTCTATATCCACAAGGCTTATGTCAAAGAAGGATATTGGGTTGATTTGACATGATTTGTTCTTCATAAATCCATGTTGACTGTTAGTTATCACACTTCCTTCTAAGTGCTTACAAACTGTTTGATTATTTGCTCCATTAACTTTCCAGGTACCATAGTAAAGCTGACTGGTCTAGAATTCCCTAGGTGGTCTTTATTCCCCTTTTTATTAATAGGTACTATATTTGCCTTTTCCAGTCCTCTGGGATCACTCCCATCCTCCACAGATCCTAGCTCATTTACACTTATGTTCCCAATGTTAGCTTTTTTGGTGAAAAACTGAGATTAAAAAAAAAGCATTTAATGCTTCATCCATTGCTGCGTTTTCTGTTAGTCTTTCCCTCTATTGAGTAATGGGCCTATTCTGTCTTTGGTCTTCCTCTTCTAATGTATTTGTAAAATGTTTTCCTATTACCCTTTGAGTCTAACCTCGTTTTTGGCTTTGGCCTTTCTAATTTTGTCCCTACATATTTGTGTTCTGTTTTCTTACATTCATCCTTTTGTAATTTGACCCAGTTTCCACTTTGTGTGACTCTCTTTGAATTTCAGGTAATTGCAGGTCTCCTGATTAAGCCAGAGTGTTCTCTTACCATACTTCTTGTCTTTCCTACCCATTGAGATAGCTTGCTCTTGTGCCCTTAATAATATCTCTTTTTTAATCTTCCAACTTTCCTCAACTTTTTTCCCTTAAACTTGCTTCCCATAGGATCTTCCCTACCCATTCTGAGTTTATTCAGGTCCATTATCTTTATTCTGCTATATTGTCTCTTACAGTTCATGATTCTAAGGAACAGCATCATTTCATGATCATGTTCACTCAAGCCGCCTTCCACCTTCAAATTCTCCTTCATGTTTGTCAGAATTAAATCTCAGATAGCTTCTTCCTTGTAGTCACTTTGAGCATGTTCTGTAATAAAAAGTTGTCTCCATTGCATTCCAAGAACTTGTCAGATAATCTGTACCCTACTGTGTTATTTTCCCAACAGATGTCTGGGTGGTAGAAGATCCATGTCACCATCAAGTCCTATACTTTGGATGATTTTGTTAGTTTAAAAAAGCCTCATCCAACTCTTCTTCCTGGTTAGGTGGTCTATAGTAGACTTCTACAACATCATCCTTGTTTTTTACCCCTTTTATTTTTATTCAGAGACTTTCAACAGGTCTGCCTCCCACTTCTATCTCAATCTCAATGCAAGTGTATACATCTTTCATGTACAAAGCAACCCCTTCTCTCTTTTTCCCTGCCTATGCTTCCTGAACAAGCTGTACCCTTTTATATCGATGTTCCAGTCACATGAAGTATCTCACTAACTCTCTGTGATACATAGTATGTTGTACTTGTGGTTATTCACTAGTATTTCTAATTTATTCCCCTTATTACTTCCATTAACGTACAGATATCTATTAGATTTCTCCTTCTATATTTCCTCGTCTCCTGCATCCCTGCTATGATTTCCTGTGTGCCCCCCAGATTCCGACCCTTCATCTAGGTCTCCATGTTTTGGACTTACTGTAGATTTTTGTTTCCTGCTCCCTTTGAACATAGTTTAAAGCCCTCCTCGGTAGGTTAGCCAGTCTGTATCCAAAGATACTCTTTCCCTTCCTTGATAGGAGGAGCCTCTTTCTGCTCAGCAGTCCTTCTTGGAACAGCAACCTATGGTCAGGAAGTCCAAAGTGCTCCTGGCAACACTGTGACCGAACAGCTCTGCATTCATCCCAGGATGTGTTTGTGTCTCTCTCTCGCTCTCTGCTTGGGTCCCTACCCTTGACCAGAAGGATTGATGACACCGCCACCTGTGCCCCCAGCTTCCTCACCCTCACTTCCAGAAGCCTGTAGTCATGTCTGATCTGCTGAGGGTTATATCTCACCACCAGATGGTTTTCTCTGAGGACTGTTGGCTGCATTCCTTCCAGCCTTGGGGATATGTGGCGTTTCCTCCTCTGTCTTTGGTGGAGATTCCTCATCCCTCATTGCCAGGGTAGAGAACTAGGTTTTGTTTTGTTTTGTTTTGATCTCTATGGAGGGTGGGTTGGGAGCAGAAGTAGCCAGCATCCAGCTTCCTCCCTATAAAGGAGCTGTTTCCTCCTCCCTTGGTGGTGCCACTGCAGGCCTCTTCAGATGGATTGCTTCCTTAGTCTTGGAGGTCTCCATGTGTATATTTTCAGTCACTTGCAACCTAGCCACCACCTCCTGTAGTTCTCCCACCTGCTTCCTGAGGGATTCTACCAGTAGGAAACTCTCACACTGGATGACCTTCCTAGCTTGGCTTTCTGCAATGGGGACTACAGGTCAGTCTCTGGAAATCCACACCAACACCTATGTAGAGTAATCTGTGATTGGGTTCTCTGTCTGGACCCAGGAGCAGTGTTGGCATTGGCAATGTGACCTTTTTGAACCATGCCCTCTCGTTAATGCACAGGGGAAGGGTGATCAAGAATGATTCAGGATCAAGGGACAGGAGGCTAGAGCTTTGCTAGCGCACACTCACTTAGCTGGTCTCTGGCCCCCACTCCCACACAGATCATGCTGTAAACTTTAAGCAAGCCAAAAGAAAAACGAAACAGAAACAAAAACTCACTTACCCCAAGAATTAGTGTTCACACCTTCAGCAGGGCATCTCCCTCTCAGATTCCCCCATTTGCAGCCCGCTGTTCAGTAACAGTCATATTGTGCGTGGGTTTTTTGTTTTGTTACTGCTACTCTTACCTTTTTTGTATCTGACTCTTTTGTGATCTATGAAAAGGAAATCCTGGAAAGTCAGTCATTTATTCTCATCTTTTCTTCCTTTGGATTTTTTTGGAGGGAGTGTAGGGAAGAGCTGCTCTGCTTTGGAGCATAAATATACACAATTTTAAGTTGCAGTATGCATAAGTATGTCACAGTTCAGTGTTTGAGCTCTAACTAGTAGATATGAAGTATCAATCACTGGATTGCACATTATTATGGCCCCTACTGAATTCATGGTCCATTTTGGTCAATTTCAAAATCGTTGGAATTTAAAATTTAGTCAATTTCATGGTTTCAGATGTTTAGACCAGTAATTTCATGGTGTTGTAATGTAGGGGTCCTGACTCAAAAAGGGTCATGGGGGGTTGCAAAGTGGTCACAGGATTACTATCTTTGCTTCTGCGCTTCAGCTGGGCTACCATCTGATCTCCCCCGTCCCACAAGAGCAGCTGTGCAGGGGAAGAGGAAGTACCATCCCTCCCCAGTCATGTCAGGACTAGCAGCTGGTACCTGGTGCATGATAGGAGCCCTTGGGTGGGGCACTCTCAGCCCTGCTCTTCTTTTACTCCCCTCCAATAGCTAGATTTCACAAAGGAGAATTGATTTCATGGTCCGTGACACATTTATCACGGCCGTGTATTTAACACAGTCTGAGCTAAATTGATAGTCTGGGCATTGTGATCCCTTAGCTCTGTTTTCAGGTCTTAACTGTTTAATTTAGTAAAAGCAGAACAAGTTTTCATTCATGCTTGTCTGTTTTTTATGTTAATTGCCTTTTTTAATTGAACAAGTTAGTGATAAAATCATGCAATACTAGAATAGAGGGTTGTCGGCAGTCATTCTATAAATTATCCAGCAGATGGCAGTGACTACCTAGTAAAAGTACACCTGTAAAAAGAGCTAGCTACCAACTCTACCTGTAATTTTTTCCTGTTTTGGGAGGAAAGGAAGTGGGGGGTTTGTTTTTTGGGGTTTTTTTCTTTAACTCCCAGTTTAGGGGAGAACCATTGCTTTAGGTGTCTGTGTGCGTTACTGAAAAATAGAACATGCAAAGAACTTTGAGGCATTATTAGGCTGTGAAAAAGGTATAAAGCTGGGTTAGGCCATTCTTACAAATCATAATTTCTAGATTGGGCAGTTTTGCATGGTATTTAAATTGCATGATGTCACTCAACAGTTCCCAAAAGCATGTTGCTTTTTAAATTTTGTTTGCAATCTTCACCCAAAACGCTTGAAACTTTTAAAGGAGATAAATATTTTAAATATAACATTATTATATTTAATTAAAAAACAGCTCCAGGATAGCAGCTATTCTTGTGTCTAAAAGAAGTGTTAATTACTATTATCTGATAAAACAACAGTACAGGTTAAAACTTGCTGTATGGCAAAATAAATTGTTGCAGTTGTAACTGAATTGAAGGCAAATTTAGCAGAATTTAAATAATGCATTTTTATGGTCTGGTTAATCCATGAAAACAGTTCTTAATGCTAACAAATGTTTTGAACTTATTTGGAAACGACAAATTGTAAGGAAAATTGTCTCCTTTGAAAGTTGGTGGCAGCATTTTGTAGAAATTGAGATTTTTTTGAAAAAAGATTCACCAGTCATTTTCTGCTAGGTGTATCTTTTTTTATATATAAACACACGTATATAAAATCCCCGCTACATTAAATGCCAAAGAGTTGCATGAGTCTCCAGCATGAAATGTTAACATTGTCTTTTCCCCTCTCTTTCTACTGTTCATTTTCATCCACGTATTTTTTGTTTGCCATCTTTTTTTTTAAAATACTTCATGTTAAATTAATTTGGAAACCATCCTAAGCTGTGCAACCTCTACGAGTAGTAACAGCGGATACCTGTCTGTTTCACTATTTAGTCCCTCCTCCTATGTCTCCATCTTCCAAATCTGTGAGTACTCCAAGTGAGGCTGGAAGCCAAGATTCTGGTGATGGTGCCGTTGGATCTAGGTATGGTAACTTTCTGAAAACATTAGATTGTTAGAAATGTTGTTAGAAATGTTTGTAGGTTGAGAAGTGCTTTAAAATAATAGAGTTAGTGTTGATAACTTTAAAATTTGTAAATGTCCAAGTCAAATTTTATATGTCTAAGTCATTTAAGATAAACCACATAATATCGCTTGTTCTAAAGCAATTAATATTTTTTACTCTAATGATTATGTAAAATCATTTTATCCTCTGATTTGGATAATTCTCTTTTGAATGTATTTTATTTAAATACTGAAGCTGCATGTAAAATGAAACTTTGAATTCCTTTTTAACTTCAAGGAGAATCAGATATGTTTGTTTCTAATGGACCCATAGTTTAAATTGGGTGGGAAGAAAGAGGATGTTATATCAAGGGGTCTTTTCACTGCCATATCATGTGCACTCCCTTCAGATAGTAGGTAAATTCTCATAATAATTTGCTCAAAAAAATCTATTAATAGTCATAGAGATTAAGGTGGTATGCCATTATCAAATATGTTTAACTTACCACTATGGTTATATTATGGAATAACTTGTTAAAACAGTTATCCTCTAGATTTCTTTAGGTCTGCTTGCACATGAGTATTGCTCCCTTTGGAAGAAGTTTAAATAAGATTTATCAGGGCGCACATATTCATGTCTTCTCCACATATTTGTCTTGTGCCTAAGTCATTCTCATTTTTCGCGTACCATAGGCTTTCAAGAATGAGTGCTTGTACCCCATTTATATATCGTTTAAATGTTGCTATTCTGACCATCCTAACTGTAAAAAAATGTGATTATTTTCATAACCAGTCAGTGGCATTAACAAAGTATAGGTTGTTGCTAAAAAGTGAGCAATAAGCAAAAACAGGAGAATGCAACACGTCACTAACATGGAGAGACATTGCTTTCCTGACTGCTTGTGGACACTATACCTCTTGAATGCAACTTTATGTTAATATTTCATTTAATCTGTGTGGCTCAAGCCCACTTTTGATGTAAAAAATATCCAGTAATATTGCTCTTTCATTTAGTAACAACCAGATTTTTAATACAGTTCACATGTGACATGAGATCTGTGAATCATTTCTATCATAATCCATTGAGTGGGAGGGTTATTCTCTGCTAACATTATTTTAATCTAAAATATTTGAAGATTAAATTCCATTCATGTGTAATATTGAATGGTGAAGTGTGTATGAAACATGTTTGACATGAAACAAACTTCACATGTACATGTTATGGTGAATTCATCTCCAGCTAATGAAAATATTATTGTCCTCACCATTATGTATTCTGCACATTCAGTTACATAAATGCATGTCAAATAAATGTAGAGTAGGCACAAGTCCTTGAAAACTGTTGAGAGAAAATAATACCTTGCATTTCTATAATTTCATCCGTTTATCTCAACATGTCTTACACATTAGGATTAACAGCAATTTTTGGGGTTTGGAAGTACAGTACAGCAGTTTTCCCATCTTGCAAATGAGGGAACTGAGGCATAGGTAAACAAACTAATTTGCTGAAGATCAAATAGTGAGTCAGTGGTAGAAAAAGAATAGAATTTAGAGCATTACATTGGGAGTCAGGAGATCCAACCACCAGACAATACTTAGAGATAATTTTAAAGTACTAAAATGTCTATCTCTATGTATAGTATATTGGTACATATGGACTCTTGGTGAGACACACTGGTATTCAAAAAAATCTTGAATTTGGAAAATCAGTCGGCAGGAATAGTTTAGTATGATCGCTGCTAGAAACAGTTCTAAGGAGTTAACCAATTTCAGAGTCCCATCAGTGTGCCCATATCAGTACACATCAGCATTTGGAATCTAGTTCTTAAAGTTTGATACTGGTCTGAAAATGTAAAACTGATCCTTTTTTTTTTTTCTCCATGTTTTTAACCCTTTAATCCCAACATTCCACTTCAGTTGCATGTTGAACAGCTGTGAGATCACATAATTACAGTACGCCTCTCATGCAGCAACTCTGTTTACAAAGATTGTCTTCCTGGTTAGCTTAGCATCTCCTCTGCATTTTTACCTCTCCCTTATGCTGGCTGGCACACAGCTGCAGTTCTTAACTACCTGATAAGCAGTAAACCACTGTTCAGGCCCTACGTCCACTGCTGCTATCAGTTTACCTGACTGCTTCTCCTGTCCTTTTCATCAGTAAACCATTTTTCATATCTGCTTCTTCTCATCCTTAAGTTGCTGTGTTTATTGCAGCTCTTCTGCTACGCTTTCCCACTCCCTATGTTTCTCAGGAACATTCAGAATAAAAATTCAGGGCTGTAGAGAACAATTGAAATATCACATATTGAAATCCAATATCACTTACTATTCTGATGGAGAATGTTAGAGTATATTGAGGTATATATTAATAATGTACATTTATGCTAGAAGGATCTTGTGAGGCTTTAGTTAATATTTATGAAGTATTAGGCAACTGACTAAAGTTTAACCATTAAAGCAGATAGATAATTCATACTTTAAGACACGTTACATACTTAGGAGTATATGATGTCACAGTCACCCCAAATAAAGCACTGAACTCCAATCTCAGAATATCGTCTTCATTTCAGAAGAGCATATCTGGTTAAAAAATCATCATCATCATCCAACAAAAAGTGTAGGGATTGAGACATTACAAATGAGAAATCTTAAAGGACATAATATTCCTTATACCAAAGAAGAAACTGTAAAGAGTGTCGGAGTGAGTTTGAATGAATGAGCAGCCTCTAAGAAGCTAGGTTTTATACCAAAGCAATATGATTCAGTTTTCTGAAGACAACTTTAGAGTTGAAAAGAGTGAAAGAGTTTGAACATATTAATTTGCTTCAGCAATCAATACATCTTTGCAAAACTCTGATGACATGTTTTATGTAGGAGAGGGAAGGAGAAAGTTACTAAGAAAAACTTAACAGTACATTCAAAACAATTTTTTTTGGACACACAGACAATACCTCCCATTTGTAAGTAATACATAGACAATTTTCCAATGACTTGGAAAACTATTGTCCCTACTTTCAGACAGAACCAAAGCTTTGCATTTCTGATTAAACCATTAATGAAAGTTGATGCCTTTTAAATGAAAATTTGCTACTAGAACTACCTAGTACATAAAGATACTGAAAATTTAATATAATATTTTCACCACTCTGTGTTAAACTATTGGGAGCAGCTTTACATCTTTCTAGGAACTCTCCAGTTACACTGAAAAATAACTTCAGTCTTCCTAAAATAATCCATACGGGAAAACCTTTTATTGATCTGGCATACAAACATATTACATGTTCTTTATTTTTCAGCTTCTGTTACAAAATAATAATAAAATTCTCTACAAAGTATGGTAGTATATGCCAGCTTACTAAAAGCAGATGTTCTGCTGCTAATATTTCACGTATGTTTGTTTGAAATTGCTGCTTTGTGCCCTGGTAGAGTTAGAAGTAGACACCAACACTAGATGAAATAGATTTCCCTCCCCGGTCCAGGCAAGACTAAAATAGGACCTTCGTTATATTTTATATAAGTGACCTCTAACAGATCCATTCCACTTCTTATTCTTTTATGCTGTGCTGAAAACTCACTATTTTGAAACGTTTTAATATAAAGCCCACTGTTTTCTAGGATACTGAATAACTTAAATTGGCTTTAAATCGGATGACATTTGTAAGCCCAAGGCAGTGCTTAACCCATAATTACAGCAGTGTCACATCTTAGAAACACTAGCAGTTCTGTATCCCAGTGGAAATGCATTTTGCTTCTCTACCAAAAAGTTTGTGTTGACTCATTTCCTTTACCAATATGATAATTTCCTGCACATATTTAATGCTTTGGGCAGGATTGCAGTACATTAACAAACCTGACTTCATATGACATAACCAAAGTAGTATAGCTTTAAAATGAAGTTTAAAGTTTAAAACTTCCTAAGCTGTTTCAAATGGATTTTTAGTCATTTGGCTTTCATGTAGACTACTTCTGTCAGTGATTCTGCAATGCTTTAATTTGCCCCTATCTGAAATAACTGAATGTCTGTAATTGCTCTGAATTGTATATTTCTGTTTCACTGTTTTATAGTTATTGCATGTATCGTAGCATTGAATGTTCACTGAATTCCCACTAACTGACATTACATTTTGTGTCTTTTAAACAATGAAAAAACTGTAAACATACAATAGCTTTAACATTTCATAGTGTGTATTTGCTTCACTAATCTCTGGCCTCTTTTGCTAATGCTGCATGGTTGTTCAACCTACGGTATCAGGACGCTGCATTGGGATACTGATCCATCAGTTCTTCAGCTCCACTCTGATTCCGATCTTGGGTATTTCATAGATTTTATATTCCCTCTTTTGTGTATTTTTAAATATACAATTTTATATATATATATTATATATCTCCAATATGAGCTTTTTTAAAAAATGAATTTTAAATTACTATTAAGGGACCACAAGTTCTGAAAGAAATCAAAGTTCATGCTGTCCCTGGGTTTAGTGCAACTGGCTCATAGTAAGCAACTTCAGTCTTACTGTGATTGCAAGTTTATCATTTTCCCAGCAATATGTTTCACTCAACATTTTTTATCTAGATCTTGGAAAGACAAACTATAAAATGTCATTCTATTGAGATAAAATAACTACACACTTAAGTATATACAAAATGTGCCTAATATACGAAAAGATGGGAACTTATTGTTTTGTGGCTAGTGTATCATGAATTCTATTATAACTTGTAAGCTTTTTCATTAAGCCCCACATCACGTTATAGAATTGTATTTGCCCTCCAAAAATTTAAAAAGAATGTTAGAATTTTTCCTTGAGCCTATTTAGTCTGTAATGGATATTTTTAGTGTGGGAGAAGATGGAAAGATTAATTTTCACATACTGCTTTTTATTGCTGGATTATTGGAATAGTGATTAATATACATATTGAAGTTAATGGGAGTTTTAAATAAAAGTTCTTTTTCTGAGATGGGTCTAATTTGCACTAATATATGTATATAAATACACACACTCACACAGTGTTGCGGTTAGACCCATGTTCTCCATGTCAGTATTTAAATAAGATCTTGTTCTCAATTTTTCTTGTTAAATCTTTATCTTTAAGTTCTTTAATATTCTGTTCAGGGATATTATACTACTGTTTTGGAACAGACTTACAGTTCTAAGTCAGAAATAATAGGTTTGGGAAAGCTAATGAAATAGGCAGCATAGTTAAATAATACCAGGAAACAGTCATTAATTGCAGAATAATTAAACAATTTTGCAAGCTATGCAATCTTGGAACCCTGGTCCTGCAAATATCTTTCATGTGAGCAAGGAAAACAATGGTAATGCTCACATGAGTTAGGTCTGTAAAACAGACTCTTTAGCCAGTGAAAAAGAGCCTTGTCATACACTAAGATTTAGGAAGCCTTGAAAAACAGTTTGTGTAAAGTCAAGAAATCCAGATGACTTTGCCTTTTTTTCTTTTTCTTCTAGTCTGTGTGTATAAGGCAGCCACCTTTTAAAAAATAAAGCTAGCATATTATTAACATAGCATTTTTCAGATGATAGCATCCTTTGGATTTAAACTTGATTTTTAGAGGTGTGGTGTGAGATGATGCCTTGCATATCATTGCAGGCAATCTGAAACTCTTTATAACTTAATCATGATTGCATTAAAAATATCAATTGTTCTAATATCTCTGTTCATTTTATTTAGACGTGGGCCTGTTAAACTTGGAATGGCTAAAATTACACAAGTTGACTTTCCTCCTCGAGAAATTGTTACATACACAAAGGAGACTCAAACACCAGTTATGACTCAACCAAAGGAAGGTGAATGTTAACTTATACTACTATTGCACGTATTTTTTTCTGGTTATTAAAATGTATCAAGACTATTCTAGGACAGATGGAGATCAGTCATTTTCTACTTCATGTCTCATATTGTACAAAATAACTAGTCTTTCAGAGCTGGACATGGTTAAGTGTAAATTGATCTATGGGATGACTGGTAATGTCTGTTAAGTCCATATGCGTCTTTTTGAAGAATGTCATTCTGCATCTTGTAATTAAAGAAAACCTATTAAGCACTTGTATTTTCCTCTCCCAAATGTACAGTTTTCTAGAAGACTTACTACATTTATTTGTAGATTTACTGCTGTTTAAGCAATGTAGAATGAGTTCCGTGCACATTAAGGTAACAAAATCAGTTTATGTGAAGGCTTGTGTGTTTTTAAGCCATTTGTGGCTTGCTGCCATCACTAGCATTTGATTGAAAAAAATGCCACTCTCAAAGACTTCTTTATAAATTGATTTTTGTGTGTAGGGACACAGACTGCCCTCAATCATTGATCAAATTTCCATTGATGAGAATAGGAGTTGCATATGCTAATCACATTTTTGACTCTCAGCTTATGGTGCAAACTGAAAACAGTTGGAAATTTCTAAGTTAAAGCTTCAGTTGTAATTCGCTGTCTTTGCAGGAAAGTTTTGTTTTGTTTTTTAAAGAAGATTGAGTGGATTTAATTCACTTGCTGTTAACCTTTAGAAACCTGGGAATTAGATCACAAATGACAATATTTGGTCTTTGCCTAGTCCACATCAGAAAAACATGGAATTGTTCAGTGTGACTGCCTGGCTGATCTCTGATGAGCAAGTTTACTATGAGAACATAAACTGAGGGTCTAGAATTTCAACTTCAATTTTGTACTTCCTAGATTTCTTGGGGTTAGTGTTTAATTTTCTGGCATCTTCTCAAGGAAATATAGATAAAAGCTATGGTCAATGTGTTCATTTATTCTGTTAGATTTATATTTTACAGGATTTAGTTCTTAAATCTTTTCATTTAAGAATCACAAGCATATGGTCTGAAAAGGCTTGATGCAGAATGTATAGGACTCTAGCTTGCATCAGTACACTATCACTTGTTAAACATTGACAGTGGTTTATGTTGAAGCCAGTTATATTAGAAGCACACCTATATAGAAGAGAAATGAGGAAAAAGCACATCACAGTACTAGCTCTCTGTTGAAAAAGAGCTTTTCTTTCTCCCCCCCCCCGCCCCCGCCCTTTGCATTATGTAAGGGAATCCAATGTATGTTCCAAACACCTAACTGGGCAGGTTTCTAAACTTTATTACTTGATGAACCTGAGTAGAAGAGGATTTTTTTTTCTGTATTTAAATAGTTTGTTTTATTTCCCCACAAAATATATATATAGATCTAGTATTTATTTTATTTACCTGGCAAACTGGAATATGTACTAATATTTCAATGAAACATATTTATTGAATATTCAGTATATTGTCTACAGATCATAGGCAAAACAATTTTCCTGTGAACAAGCTTTCTACCCCTTCACAGATGAGGGTTTTTTTAAAATACTTACCAATTCAAAGGCTTTTCTGTAATTTTCTTTTCCGTCTATACATGGTGGCTTCTACTTGGAGCACTGGCAAAAATGGAAGCTGAATGCTTGTTTGTCAAGCACCCGTGCAAAGGTACATCAGTAGACATCAAAGGAATCATTGTTCTTAAGAAACTCACCAGTTCATGAAAATGCTTATTTCCACTTCAACTGTTCTTTATTTATGAGATCTTCTCAATTCTGCCTCTGAGAGCTTGCAGTAGCAAGAACCATATAGCTGTGCATTCACATTCTACATGTATTGTGTTGGGCATGGTGTCCGCTGTCAGTGTTTCAAACTCTCCTCCGCTCTCCTGGCATCATGTAATTCACTGTTTTGGTGTGATCATACCTGGGTGGCATCTCAGAATTTTTCAGTGATAGAACATCTTTTCCTTAAATAATCTTATCTGGAAAAAAAAACAGGAGTTTATTGCGGAAATTGTACATAGGAGAGTACTAAAACTAAGTCTGCTAAGGGTTGAGTGCGTCTCTCTTTAGCATGTATCAGAGGGGTAGCCGTGTTAGTCTGGGTCTGTAAAAGCAGCAAAGAGTCTTGTGGCAACTTATAGACTAACAGACATTTTGGAGCATGAGCTTTCGTGGGTGAATATCCAGTTCATCGGATGCATGTGACGAAGTGGGTATTCACCCACAAAACCTCATGCTCCGAAACATCTGTTAGTCTATAAGGTGCCACAAGATTCTTTGTTTTCTTTAGCATGTTGTTGCTGCAAATCTTGCATAGGCTGAGGGAAAATTAGTGAACAGATAAAATTTAGCCCTTGGATTCCATTCTTCATCCAAGTATTTTACTAATAATCCTCATCAGATGTTTGAGCAGTAAGTAGATATTCCTATTTTATAGATGGGGGAACTGAGTCAGAGGTTAAGTAAAAAGCGACTGAGTCCTGTGGCACCTTATAGGCCACGTCTACACTACGGGATAATATCGAATTAGCTAAAATCGGTTTTATAAAACTGATATTATAAATTCGATTTCATGCGGCCACACTAGGCACAGTAATTCAGCGTTATGCGTCCATGGTCCGAGGCTACCGTCGATTTCTGAAGCGTTGCATTGTGGGTAGCTCTTCCGTAGCTATCCCATAGTTCCTGCAGTCTCCCCCGCCCCTTGGAATTCTGGGTTGAATCATTATTGTCGCGGGTGGTTCTGGGTAGATGTCGTCAGTCATTCCTTTCTCCGGGAAAACATCAGCTGACAATCCTTTCGCGCTGTTTTTCCCTGGATTGCCCTGGAAGACGCAATAGCACGGCAACCATGGAGCCTGTTCAGCTTTTTTTTTTTCCGGCACGTATGTGTACTGGATGCCACGGAGAAGAGAGGCGATACTTCAGCGCTACACAGCAGCATTCACGTTGCTTTTGCCAATGATAGCAGAGATTTGTTACTGGTCATTCTGTACGTCTACTGCCAGAGAAAAACTGGCAATGGATGACGGTTATCTCTCCTCCCTGTACTGTCCGCTGCTATCATGAGTGCCCCTGGCTGAAATCGGCGGCGCAACGGCCAAAGCAAAATTGGGATTGACTCACTTGGAGACTGATGTTTCTAAAAATAGTCAGTCCTGCCTAGAATAAGGGACAAGTGTATTAGAGGACCAGTGTATCAGAGCACAGCGCTCCGTGTCACTATTCACAGGGGTGCCCCTGCACAACCCCACCCGTTGCTTCCCTCCTCCCCAACCTTCCTGGGATACCGTGGCAGTTCCTGCCCATTTGTGTCATGAAGTAATAGAATGCAGGATAAGAAACACTGAGTATTTAGTGACATAAAATGAGGGGGAGGCAGCCTCTCAGCGCGATGATAGTCCAGGCAGGACTAAGCGGGTGTGGGGGGAGAAGCGCCAGCATGCTGCTGCTATGACAGTCCAGGCAGTACAAGAATCTTTTCTTTACACAGGAAAGGGAGGGGGCTGAAGCCCCCAGTTGCTATGATGAAAGCTGGTATTAAGCCGTTCTGTCCTATCTACTGGGGTAACCAGCAATGTTGGCCTCGATGTCAACATGTTAGATATTCATGGAGGACAGTTACTAGTCCTATTGCACCGTCTACACCGGGAGGGGGAGAGGGAGAGGAGACGGTACTGCTCTTCACTGCTGCAGCATCGCATTCTACCAGCAGATTCAGTACACAATAGGGTGACATTGAAAGTAGTCAAGAAATGATTTCTTTCCCTTTCCTTTCACGTGGTGGGGGGGGGGAACTGAGGAGCTTTCCCTAACCATGCCAGACACTGTGTTTGACCTACAGACATTGGAGCTCAGCCAGAATGGAAATACTTTTTCAGAGTGCTGGGATGTGGGATAGCTGAAGTCCTCAGTACTCCTCCATCTGAGCGTCCATTGAGTCTCTGGCTTCCTGTTACGCTTGTCACGCAGCGCTGTGTATCCTGGAGATTTTTTTTCAAATGATTAGCATTTCGTGTTCGTAAACGGAGCTCTGATACAACAGATTTGTCTCCCCATACAGCGATCAGATCTAGTATCTCCCGTACGGTCCATGCTGGGAGCTCTTTTGGATTTGGAGACTGCATCACCACCGTGCTGATCAGAGCTCCACGCTGGGCCAAACCAGGGGGAAATGTTAATTCAAAGTTCGCGGGGCTTTTCCTGTTTACCTGCCCACTGCATCCGAGTTCAGATTGCTGTCCAGAGTGGTCAGTGGTGCACTGTGGGATACCGCCCGGAGGCCAATAACATCGATTTCCGTCCACACTAACCGTAATCCGATATGTCAATATCGAATTAAGCGCTACTCCTCTCGTCGGGGTGGAGTACAGAAATCGATTTAAAGAGCCCTTTATATCGATATAAAGGGCGTTGTAGTGTGGACGGGTACAGCATTAAATCGATTTAACGCTCTTTAAATCGATTTAAATGCGTAGTGTAGACCAGGCCTTAGACTAACAGAAGTATTGGAGCATGAGCTTTCGTGGGTGAATACCCACTTCGTCAGACGCATGGTTAAGTAACTTATTTTATTCTCTCTTGCCTTCAAAACCATGGAGCTTGGATTAGAATTCATGATTTTCCGTTTACCAGTGCTCAAACAATTTTAATATTTCAGAGTGATTTGTATACAAGTTTATTTTTAGAAATTTGGGGGTGGGAGAGAGTTAAATCTGGTAATTTAAATGATAAAAGGGGAACAGGATACATTAAACTCAGAGTTAAACTTCAAAAGCCAGCTTAAGTCCTGTAACATATTTTTTTGAGGGTTAAAGGTGACTTAACTCTCAAATTCTGTACCCTCACTGACTCTCCTGAAAATAACCACTCCTTTGCCTAGCAAGCTCCCTGTAGAATACTATGCAATACTGCTCCTTCCATCCCTTTGCATATCTAGACCACTGAATGAGACAGTGTGATGGAACATACATTGAAAATACAACTGGTTATGTCTACCAACCTTCTAATATAGTCTAGAAAAAGACAGTTCAGGTTTTTCAAAGATTAAATTTGAAACATTTTAAAGGAAGAATGCTATATTGAAATGTAGTGAATTTAAAACTGATTTAAAATAGTTACTACAACTGCCTCTTAATTCCTCTGCCTGTTTTGGTGCTTTTAGAGTCACTCCTTTCCAATTTTTACAAATGTTTTTCTCTTCCCTCTTGCTATGAGAGCCACACAAACTGTGAAACCTGACTATATGCAAAGTAAACAAATAGAAAATAGCTTTTTTTTCTGTAACCTTTCAGTGATACTAATTTTGTTATATATAACAGTAGTAGGTAAAAATATTGGACAAAAATGTATTTAAATTGACAATATTCATTTAAATGTGTTTTTGGTGACAGAAATAACTTCTACGTTGACATCTTCTATATCAGGCTCCCTTCCATGCAACTTTGGGAAAGTCCATACTATTGGAAAACAGCATTTCCTAATGGAAAGACTGCAAATATTAAATGTGAGGTTCTTTGCTGTTCCATTATTTCTATTGTGATATGCAGTGCTGTAGCTGTGTTGGTCCTAGGACATTAGAGACACAAGGTGGGCAAGGTAATATCTTGCATTGGACCAACTTCTGTTGGAGAGAGAGATGAACTTCCTCAGGTCTGTGTAAGCTTGAAAGCTCATCTCTCTCTCTCTCTCTCCAACAGAAATTGGGCCAATGCAAGATACTACTTCACCCATCTTGTCTCATTATTTCCAGATAGCTTCTGGCTCATGGAACACAGTCCCAGGGAGTAGACCACAGTTCCAGGAAAAAAAGTTGCCCCACATTACTTTTAATCTATCAAGGCAATCTTACCTGTAAACTGCAATAACCCATATAACTATTTCAAAAAGCAAGTGAGATACCAAAGTTCTCATTGTCTTCCCTCTTTCTTCCTTCAGTGTTAGTCTTCTATTTTGCTTTGCCTCTTTTTTTTCCCCACTCCCTCTCATTTTCTTCCCTTTTTGAGATTCTCACTGGAAGGTGGAGAGTTAGCACATGGGTTGTGCTCTGAAGTGCTTTACTTACAAGCCCTGCTGTGAGTGAAATTGCCTGGGATTGCATGATCCTTGTTAGTTTTACTCTCGACAGATATGCGGTAGTTAAAGAGCTTTTGTTCAGGAAAGTGACTATGAACTGTCTGTCTTCCACTGGTGATGACCAGAACCCTCCCTTGGACAGGATAAGCTGGGATGGGTGGGTGCAAGCAAACTTAAAAGTTCCTTGCTTCCTGTTCGCTTGAGAACTACTGCTTTAATTGTATTGTACAACTGGTATTGTGTATGTGCATCTCTCAAAAATGACTTGACACTTGAATTAAGAAATGGGACGGACAAATTTGCTTTGAAATCTGAAAGTCTCTTTCATACGACTTCTTTCCAAATACATCTTTAATAAATAACTGGGAATTATGCTCCCACCTCTTTAATATGGGGACTACAAATAATACAACAGTCAGAAAGCGAAACTGCCACAGAAAATGGGAGTCTTGAAATGTGGGATGTTATGATCATAGAAAAAACTCTAAAATACCTAAGAGGATACAAGCAAATATGTACTCATGATTTGTGTGAATTTGGTGAGAATGGAGTGCCTTTAGTTCATGTATATCTTTACAGTTATCCCATTTAATCTCTAGGCATTATTTAGTTATGGAATTTCTAGTTCATATTGTATAAACTAAGTAGCAAGACTGTAAGAAGTATACTTGAAGCTCGTTCTGTTTACCTTAGGATAACTTGATATTACATAGAACAACAAAATGTACTATATACAGAAAACCCCTTTGGCGTCCGGAGGGGCTCGTCCCTCTCCAGGGCCGTGGGGAACCACACCGCCAGGCTACAGTCACGTAATTTGAAGTTGCATATCTTTTCTGTGGATGATTTATAATCTCACGTCCTTTCAGAATGGCTGAAGCGTAGTTTCTCCTCTTTAAGCACCCTGGTGGGGTATGACGGTTGATAAAATGGTTGACCTGAGTTTTAATAATAGTTATAGTGTCTTTCATTTGAACATCAAACTTGAAATTGTACAGATCATTTATCCCTCAGTGAAGTGGGTTGAAAAGGCAGCACTTCTCTGAACACTGCCCGGTATGGAAATTAAGAACACCCTATCCTATAGGAGGATTTAGGTAGGTAGAATAATAACTACCCAACTGGAATTTGTTGAAGATAAAGGGGCTAAATGAGGATCTTGATTTTTACATCTCATCTGCAAGTCGTTACAGTGCCTCCTTATGTCATACCTGACCAAGTGCAGGGGCATTAGTTCAGATGCAAAAGTTCCACATACTGAATCATGACTTTTTACCATGCTCCATTTTGCTTGAAAGTCTTCCCTCCAAGCACTAGCTGGCCTCATCTATCTCACTTCTGTTATACCAGGCCTATGTTTATGAAATGTGATCACATCCAAGCCAGATGCGTTGTAGCTGCAGGCAATTGAAGCCATGAAAATTGTTCAGCTATTGTTGTATAGATGTATTATGACCTCTGAGTTCCTTAAAATAGTTATGAGAAACTCAGTGGCTTGGAGAGATTGGAAATGTTTCTCTCTTACTTTTCATCTAACACTGTAGAATATTATAAGCATACCTCTCAGCATGTATTTTCTCAATTTTGTGACTAGGATGAAATGAATAGCCTTTTAAGAGATTCATTAATGAATGTTTTGCCACAGATTTTCATAATGCTTCCAGCAACACACCAGAGTACCTTCTTTTCTTAAGTCTTGATCCTAAAATGAAGTAAATTCAATAAATGCGGGAACATAAGCAGAATTCCAGAGTACAAAACAGACTTCTAAAGGAAGTTTACTAAATCTTACTTGAGATTGCACATACCATTTGAAGATCTCGTGTGTCCACAAAGTACTCCTAGTCTCTGTGTAAAGAGTATAGTCTAGAAGAAGTGAGCAAAAACCAGATATCCATGGTTACAGATGAAAGCAAACATAGCACCTAACACAGCACGGTCCTGATCCCTGGTAGGTGTCCTTGGTGCTATGGTAATACAAATAATAGATTACCATTGGGATAGGCAGCCAGACATTCTCAATAGAGAGCCTTAGTGCTCTTGAATTTGCTCAGTCTGGGTCCTTGGTGCCAGAGTGGCCTTCCTGTGCTGGTCAAAAATCCAGCTTTATGATGTAGGTCAAGATAAATCTGTTTAAAAACATTTTTTAAAAGAAATAAAAAAGCACATTAGACTATTATTGTAGAAATTGACGATTTTTTCATATTTGTGGACTATTTCATCAGACAGATCTTCTCTTATGGACTGTCTTTCCTCCCAGTGCTAATCCCACACCTATGCAGTAGCTGTAATGATTGATTACCTAAAGTAGTATTAAAACAACATAAAAGAGATGAGATGAAAATAAACTTGTTCCAATGCAGCAAGTATGTTGTCTTGGTAACATTCTTTCCTTATTTTGTTTTTGTTACCTTTCTATAATGTAGAGTGTTGAATGAATTCATTCATTCGTACGAAATCTTTTCCTGTTGCCCATAATTTTCACGACATTGATCTAAATTCTAATCTGTCTGGGTCATTTTACAGTTTAGGGCTGTCCTCTTGTGATTTGCTACCCATCAGTTTTTATGGTGTCAGCAAATTTGATCATAAAATAATTTTAATACCAGGGATACCTGACGAAGACTTGCTATGATTGATGTGTAATCCAAACAGGAATAGACATCCAAGGGAATTCTGCTTAAAGACTGGCTCATTAGTAATGGAAGCTTTCTGGGATAGTAGGACCATCTCTTGTTTTAAATGCCATGTTGCACCTTTGTTATGGAAGCACTTATGGACCAGGGTTTGACAAACACTGATTTTGTTAGATAAAAGATGAGATGTGGCTCATTTATTGTTAAACATTTAAATTTTGTGTGTAGATATACATGCCTAGACCCTACGTAACTGGCATGAAACAAATTCTTAAAACTAGATACAGTAGAACCTCAGAGTAGCAAACTAACCAGTCAACGACAGATGTCATTTGGAACAGTCAGCAGCAGAGCCAAATGCAGTACAGTACTGTGTTAAACGTAAATTATTTTCTTTTAAAAAAAAGGGGGGGGGGGAGTTTAAAAAAATTTGACAAGGTAAGGAAACTGTTTCAGTGCTCGTTTCATTTAAATTAAGATAGTTAAAAGCAGCATTTTTCTTCCGCATAGTAAAGTTTCAAAGCTATATTAAGTCAATGTTCAGTTGTAAACTTTTGAGAGAACAACCATAACGTTTTGTTCAGAGTTACGAACAACCTCCATTCCCAAGGTGTTTGTAACTCTGAGGTTCTACTATACTGTGCTATCCCAGAGCAGTACTAAGTGAGGGTATGTCTACACTACGGGATTATTCCGATTTTACTTAAACCAGTTTTGTAAAACAGATTGTATAAAGTTGAGTGCACGCAGCCACACTAAGCACATTAATTCAGCGGTGTGCGTCCATGTACCGAGGCTAGCTAGCGTCGATTTCTGGAGCATTGCACTGTGGGTAGCTATCCGTAGCTATCCATAGTTCCCGCAGTCTCCCCCGCCCATTGGAATTCTGGGTTGAGATCCCAATGCATGATGGTGCAAAAACAGTGTTGCGGCGGTGATTCTGGGTAAATGTCGTCACTCATTCCTTCCTCCGTGAAAGCAATGGCAGACAATCATTTTGCGCCCTTTTTTCCTGGATTTTCCCTGGCAGATGCCATAGCATGGCAACCATGGAGCCCGTTTTGCCTTTTGTCACTGTCACCGATATGTGTACTGGATGCCGCTGACAGAGGCGGTACTGCAGTGCTACACAGCAGCATTCATTTGCCTTTGCAAGATAGCAGAGACGGTTTTCATTCGTTTGTACCGTCTGCATGCCATTGTAAATTGGTGATGAGATGACGGTTATCAGTCGTTCTGTACTGTCTGCTGCTGTCATGGTGCTCCTGGCTGGCCTTCGCTGAGGTCGGCCGGGGGGGTCGCAAAGACAAAAATGGGAATGACTCCCGGGTCATTCCTCCTTTATGTTTTATCTAAAAATAGAGTCAGTCCTGCCTAGAATATGGGGCAAGGTACTAGAGAACTAGTGTACCAGAGACAGAGAGCACAGCGCTCTGTGTCAGATCCCGCAGAAATGATGAGCTGCATGCCATTCTAGGGGTGCCCCTGCAACAACCCACCCGTTGCTTCCTCTCCTCCCAACCCTCCTGGGCTACCGTTGCAGTGTCCCCCATTTGTGTGATGAAGTAATAAAGAATGCAGGAATAAGAAACACTGACTTTTTAGTGAGATAAAATGAGGGGGAGGCAGCCTCCAGCTGCTATGATAGTCCAGGCAGGAACATTAAACGGTAGGGGGAGAGGAGCCCAGCATCCCGCTGCTATGATAGTCCAGGCGGTACAGAATCTTTTCTTTAGATATGAAATGGTGGGGGCTGATGGAGCTCAGCCCCCAGTTGCTATGATGAAGGATGGTTACCAGCTGTTCTGTACATCTGGCCGGAATGACCGGGAGTCATTTCTATTTTTACCCAGGTGCCCCGGCCGACACTCACCTGAGGCCAGCCGGGAGCACTCACAGGATGATGACGAGGACAGCTATCAGTCCTTCTGCACTGTACCGTCTGCCACAGGGAAGGGAGGGGAGAGGATGCTGCTGTTCAGTGCCGCAGCACCGACGTCTACCAGCAGCATGCAGTAGACATATGGTGACATTGAAAAAAGTCAAGAAACGATTTTTTTTTCCCTTTTCTTTCACGAGGGGGAGGGGAGGGGGAGGGTAAATTGACGAGATATACCCTGAAACCACCCCGGACAATGTGTTTGACCCTACAGGCATTGGGAGCTCAGCAAGAATGCAAATGCTTTTCGGAGACTGCTGGGACTGTGGGATAGCTGGAGTCCTCAGTACCCCTCCCTCCCTCCATGAGACGTCCATTTGATTCTTTGGCTTTCCGTTACGCTTGTCACACGCATCACTGTGCTGTGGACTCTGTATCATAGCCTAGAGATTTTTTTCAAATGCTTTGGCATTTCATCTTCTGGTATGGAGCTCTGATAGAACAGATTTGTCTCCCAATACAGCGATCAGATCCAGTATCTCCCGTACGGTCCATGCTGGAGCTCTTTTGGATTTGGGACTGCATCGCCACCCGTGCTGATCAGAGCTCCACGCTCGGGCAAACAGGAAATGAAATTCAAAGTTCGCAGGGCTTTTCTGTCTACCTGGCCAGTGCATCCGAGTTCAGATCGCTTTCCAGAGCGGTCACAATGGTGCACTGTGGGATACTGCCCAGAGGCCAATACCGTCGATTTGCGGGCCACACTAACCCTAATCCGACATGGCAATACCGATTTTCAGCGCTACTCCTCTCGTCAGGGAGGAGTAACAGAAACCGGTTTAAAGAGCCCTTTATATCAATATAAAGGGCCTCGTTGTGTGGACGGGTGCAGGGTTAAATCGGTTTAATGCTGCTAAATTCGGTTGAAACATGTAGTATAGACCACGCCTGACTGTACAGCTGAAAGGAGCAGCTGAGGATTCCTTTGCTGCGAGGGAATCCTTGGCTAACCTACAGTTGATGATGTAGCCAGCCTATTCTGGCTTTCCTCGCTCTCATCAGAGGTTGTATATATCGGGAGCACAGTGTGCTCAGGTGACCTTAACCAGTGCAGGGGCTGTTAGTGGGAGCAGAGAAAGTTAGTCCAGTCTTTAGACTCGACTTAGTTGTTGTGCCAATTCAACCACTGGACAGGCCCATGATTTGGGGAGACGGAAAGATGGCAAAGAACCATGTTTGCCTCCCCTTAACTGTTCGTGCCAACTGTACTCCAGTACAGCAGAGAATTGAACTTAGGATGTCTAGTAAGAAAAGTCAGATGACAGTGTTTTTTCCTCTATAACCAAATGTCTTATAACGTCTTTCAGATTACTCAGACAACTGGAACTTCACATTCTAGTATTTATTTCTAGGGATAGGCTAACTTACAGCACTGCCTTTCATTTCATCTCTCCAAAATACATCACAAGTTTGATAACATAAAGTAAAAACTCACCCTACATTCGGAAAGTAAATGGGGGAAGTGTCCAGGCTGACACACTCCCTGAAAGTTTAGCAGTTCATGTTTGTTAGGGAATTCAGAGTGACTTCCTATGAGTGAGTTGCTGATAGGCAGCAGAATAGAATATTGCATGAAAGACTGAAGCTGTCATCTTCAGTGGTACTAATAAGTATAATATACAGGAGTCTGGGGAGAGAGATTCAAAAGGAGAGAGGCATATGTGAACAAATAAGTCTTATAAACATGAAAATCAACAGAAGATCTGTATAAAGGTGAAAAATAGCACAGAATTACACTCAGTTTCTGCTTGGGACACTATTTAGTAATGTATTTCCTCAGAACCAGATGGACTTGGCTTCTTTCAGTACCTTATTGCACAGATGGGACACTTTTGATGTGTAATATACTTAAAAATTGAGAACCTCTTAATTTACAATTATTGTATTCCTTACTCTTGTAGATTATAGGATTACTGTATTTGCAGTCTCTGTACAGTAAAATGCATTCATGTAACTCATATCTAATTATTTCAGTTAACTAAAGACAATATTGCTGCATTAGCTCCACACTGAGGATTTGTAATTTATTACGGGTTTTAAAAAAATTCATAAAAACTTGTAGGATGAAAATATTATTTGGTTAAGACTGATTATTTTAACTCAGGTTTTAACTACATCTCTACCTCGATATAACGCTGTCCTCAAGAGCCAAAAAATCTTACCGCGTTATAGATGAAACTGCGTTATATCGAACTTGCTTTGATCCACCGGAATGCGCAGCGCTCCCCCCCCCAGCACTGCTTTACCGCGTTATACCCAAGTTCGTGTTATATCTGGTCACTTTATATCGGGGTAGAGGTGTATATGTAACAATTCGGCATGTAAGCCTCTGAGTGCTACAGCAATACAGATAACGCTCCCAGTATTTATATATTCCAACACTACTCTTTAAGAAATAGTTCAGTTTTATATATGCCTGTAGTTCCCAGTACATGGCGTAAATACACAGTGAAATACAGATGGAAAACTTAATAGGAAGACAACTTCACCTTAACAAAAGCCACCTATTTCACAGATGATTTAACTTTGATTAACCTACTCTGCAGCAACAGATTACTCAGACAACTGGAACTTCACTCTATAGTGTTATTGCTAGGTGCAGACTAATTTACAGCACTGCTTTTCTTTCCATCTCACCAAAATACATCACAATTTTGATGTTAACTCAAAGTAAAAATTCAGTGGTTCATTAAATCTGGTTTTAGCATTCATCGACTAGAGATTTGTCACTTCAAAAGTAACTGCTACTTATATGCACTCTTTACTGCTTAGTTTATAACCTTGGATCCCTTGTCAGGAAAAAACATGGAGTTAACCACTTAGAGTATTGTAATGAATATTCATCAATAAATTGATGTGACATACAGTCCCATTTCCAGTCTTCATGCTCCTGTGCAGTTTTTAAAGTTTTAACTGCTTTATCTTCATCTTATTGGGAAAAAAGTTAGCATTTTTTTTAATAACTAGAAATTGTATCAGATGTATTGCTAACTTAAGTAGTATAAAGAATGAGAAGTATTTATGGCACCTTAGGGTGTGGCTACACTACGAAATTAGGTTGATTTTTATAGAAGTCGATTTTTAGAAATCAATTTTAGTCAATTGCATATGTCCACACTAAGCGCATTAAGTCGGCAGAGTGCATCTTCATTACCATGCCTAGCATCGACTTATGGAACGGGGCACTGTGGGTAGCTATCCCAGAGTTCCCACAGTCTCCGCCGCCCATTGGAATTCTGGGTTAAGCTCCCAATGTCTGATAGGACAAAATATATTGTCATGGGTGCTTTGGGGTATATTTCGTCAGTCGCTTCTCCCTCCGTGAAAGCAACGGCAGACAATCGTTTTGCGCCAGACACCAGGGCGATTAGAAGAGCACAGCAACGCATGCTGTGCATCAGAGAGGCTTTGAAAACGAGTTTTATGACTGGCCAGACTTCGATGTGACCATTGTATGGGTTTCTCCTTGATTCAAAGCCACCCCCTTTGTTGATTTGAATTCCTAGTAAGCCAACCACCCTCTCCTCTTCAAAATAAAGTAACTATTATTTTGAAACCATTCATTCTTTATTAAAAAAAAATGAGATAACGCCCCTGGGTGGGGCGAGGGAGGAGGGAAGGACAAGGCCACATTGCTTATTGTAGCCACACTAAAAATCTAATTGTTTGAGTGGAAGCCTTCTGTTGCTTTGGCCATGCTCTGCAGTGGAGTGGCTGGGTGCCCAGAGCCTGCCTCCCCCCCAGGTTCTTCGGCATCTGGGTGAGGATGCTATGGAACATGGGGATGAGGGTAGGCGGTTATACAGTGGATGCAGCAGGGGTCTGTGCTCTTGTTGGCTTTCCTGCAGCTCCAACAGATGCGGCTTCATCATGTCCGTTTGCTCCCCCAACAGATGCTTCATTATGTCCGTTTGTTCCTCCATTAGCCTCAGCAGTGCATCCTGCCTCTGCTCTTCGCGCTTGCTTAATTCTTTCCTGGCCTCTGCCACTGAATGCCTCCATGCATTTAAGCTGCGCCCTATCAATGTGGGAGGACTGGATGAGCTTGGGAAAACCTGTCATCACAAACGTGTTTTTGTGTTTTTTTGCCTTCTAATCTGTGATAACCTCAGGGACAGAGATGATGGGAGAGTGCAGAAGCATTCTACGCTCTACGATTCTGGGGGGACTGCATGTTACCTGTGCTGACAAGTTTGCCATGCTGACCAAACAGGAAATGAAATTCATAAGTTCCTAGAGCTTTTCCTGTGTACTTGGCTACTGCATCAGAATTCAAAGCGCTGTCCAGCGCGGTCACAATGGAGCACTCTGGGATAGCTTCTGGAGGCCAATACCGTCAATCTGCATCCTCATTACCCCAAATTCGACCCAGCAAAGTAGATTTTAGTGCTACTCCCCTCGCCAGAGAGGAGTACAGAAGTCGATTTTAAGAGCCTTTAGGTCGGTGGAATGGGGTTGGTTGTGTGGATGCTTTCATTTTTTAATTGACCTAGCGCGGCTAAATTTGACATAACCCTGAAGGATAGAGCAGGCCTTAGAGACTAAAATTTATTTGGGCATAATCTTTCATGGGCTAAACTCACTTCATTGGATGAATGCAGTGGAAAATACAGTAGAAAGATAGATATAATATACAGAGAACATGAAAAAACTGGTGTTTCCGTATCAACTCTAATGAGACTAATCAATTAAGATGGGCTATTATCAGCAGGAAAAAAAATTTTTGTAGTGATAATCAGGATGGCCCATTTCAAACAAACAGTTGACCAGAAGGTGCGAGTAACAGTAGGGGAAAAAGAACAAAAAGTAACATCTCTAAGGTGCCACAAGTACTCCTCATTCTTTTTGCTAATATAGACTAATAGATAACATATAACTAACTGCTTTGAAAGTAGGGGAAAAATTAGCATGGGAAGTACATTTTACTTTGTGTAATGACCCATCCACTCCCAGTCTTTATTCAAGCCTAATTTAATGGTGTCCAGTTCGCAAATTAATTCCAGTTCTGCAGTTTCTCGTCGGAGTCTGTTTCTGAACTTTTTTTTGTTGAAGAATTACGACTTTTAGGTTTGTAACTGAATGACCGGGAAAGTTGAAGTGTTCTTCAACTGGTTTTTGAATATTGTAATTCTTGACGTCTGATTTGTGTCCATTTATTCTTTTGTGTAGAGACTGTCTGGTTTGGCCATTGTACATTGCTGGCACATGGCATATATCATATTGGTAGATGTGCAGGTGAACGAGCCTCTAATGGGGTGGCTGATGTGATTAGGTCCTATAATGGTGTCCCTTGAAGAGATATGTGGACAGAGTTGGCTACGGGCTTTGTTGCAAGGATAGGTTCCTGGATTAGGGTTTTTGTTGTGTGGTGTGTGGTTGCTGGTGAGTATTTGCTTCAGATTGGGGGGCTGCCTGTAAGCAAGGGCTGGCCTGTCTCCCAAGATCTGTGAGAGTGAGGGATCATCCTTCAGGATAGGTTGTAGATCCTTGAAGATGCGCTGGAGAGGTTTTAGTTGGGGGCTGAAGGTGATGGCTAGTGGCGTTCTGTTACTTTCTTTGTTGAGGATGTCCTGGAATAGGTGATTTCTGGGTATTCTGGCTCTGTCAGTCTGTTTCTTCACTTCAGCAAGTGGGTATTGTAGTTGTAAGAATGCTTGATAAGAGATCATGTAGGTGTTTATCTCTGTCTGAGGGATTGGAGCAAATGCGGTTATATCTTACAGCTTGGCTGTAGACAATGGATCGTGTGATGTGGTCTGGATGAAAGCTGGAGGCATGTATAGCGGTCAGTAGGTTTCTGGTATAGGGTGGTGTTTTATGTGACCATCACTTATTAGCACTGTATTGTCCAGAAAGTGGATCTCTTGTGTGGACTGGTCCAGGCGGAGGTTGATGATGGGATGGCAATTGTTGAAATCATGCTGGAATTCCTCAAGGGCTTCTTTTCCTTGGGTCCAGATGATGATGTCATCAGTGTAGCACAAGTAGAGTAGGGGCGTCAGGGGATGAGAGCAGAGGAAGCGTTGTTCTAAGTCAGCCATAAAAATTTTGGCACACTGTGGGGTCATGCAGGTATCCATGGTAGTGCTACTGACTTGAAGCTATATGTTGTCCCCAAATGTGAAATAGTTGTGGGTGAGGACAAAGTTCAGCCGCCAGGTTTGCTGTGACATTATTGGGGATACTGTTCCTGATGGCTTGTAGTCATCTTTGTGTGGAATGTTGGTGTAGAGGGCTTCTACATCCCTAGTGGCCAGGATGGTGTTTTCTGGAAGATCACTAAAGGATTGTAGTTTTCCTCAGGAAGTCAGTGGTGTCTCGGAGATAGCTGGGAGTGCTGGTAGCATAGGGCCTGAGGAGAGAATCTACATAGCCAGACAATCCTGCTGTGAGGGTGTCAATACCTGAGATAATGGGGTGTCAGGATTTCCAGGTTTATGGATCTTGGGTAGCAGATAGAATACCCCTGGTTGGAGTTCTAGGGGTGTGTCTGTACAGATCTGTTCCTGTGCTTTTTCAGGAAGTTTTTTGAGCAGATGGTGTAGTTTCTTTTCGTAACCCTCAGTGGGATCAGAGGGTAATGGCCTGTAGAATGTGGGGATAAAGTAGTCAGTAATGAACAGAGGGAAGACTGAAGTAGAGAAGGTCATCTCTGCAAAAGTTCAGGCTAAGATGATAGATTTGTGTGGTGGTGTGATCATTTAAATTTTAAATGAGTACTTAATGCATTAGAAATGGTAAACTGTTTTCCAACATTAGAACTTTTAATACTTTTTACTATGTGTTGCTATTCATCATATTGTATCACAACTCTTGCAAACACTTAACACTTGGACCATTATTGTTAAAGTAAGAGGAGGTGATTGGGGGAAGGGAGGAGAGAAGAGGAGAGGAAAGGAGATTTTAAAAACTTAACTCGGATCCTTCCTGTTCTCCAGTGGATTCTGGTTGTGTCTTTAGATTGTAAGTTTCTCTGGGTAGGGACCATTCTTTTGTTTCTTGCAAATCGATAGAACATTCAAATGTTGTATAAGTTTTTATGTTTTCATTCAAGATTCTTTACTAATCCATTTATTTATATAAATATATAAAAATAAATGAATAATAGTGTTGCTTAATGTAAAGTAACCACAATAGAATTAAGGCTACAAGGCTTATGAACCGGGGGATGTTTGTACATATGTAAACCTAAAATTAGGACTGAGTCATCAACAGCCCTGATACCTTAAAGTATTGAAATGATTCCTGCTCTGCAGCTGAGTGCCAGACATAGTAGCAATAACTCATAAGCTGACAACACATACTAAGAGTAATATGAAGGAATTTGGATCTCTGTATAATATACACCATCTATGTTGAAATATTAAAAGAGAAGAGCAATCTGCTACGAGATCTTTTCTGTAAAATATGTAGATTGAGGTCACTTAGCACTAAATAGCTGACCATCTGCATTTGTCAGGAATTTGACTCCTGTCATTGAAAATGGTACTTAAAATCAGTGTGATACAGCAAAGTTGTGATGCATTTTCTAATTCATTACATTTAAAGCTAGAGTAGCTGTCCAGAGTGACCAGGATCCAGGTTTCTAAAGTTAGGGTATTTTGTTAACTGCAGCAAGATTGCTTAGGGAAACAAATATTTTTGTACATAATTAAATTTTCATTGTACATCAATTGTCTTGCAATTTGCTATTCAGTCATATCTAATAAATATAAATTTATGAATGTTCAGGCCACAGTGAGTGGACATTAGAAATTCAGTTTGGTTTGAACAGTACAGTTTAGGATTTGCTACAAGTTATACAGTTTTCAGATTAATAGTCAGTTGTACATGCGAATCCATCTAAAAAGGAGCCGTGTCTTTCTGTTTCTCCATGTGATTATTTTGCCCAAAAAAGCTTTCATTTTTTTTAAGTAGCACAAAAGCTGTAATTGGCATGCTTTGTAAGGAAGTGTCAATGTGCAAGAGAGTGGAGATCACTAAGAATTCTTTTACGTGTTCTTTCCCCTTTGCACCACCGCCTCCTCAGCAGGGTCACTGAGATCACTAGCTTTTCTTGCAATGGCCATTTTCACTGGCAGGTGCATTATACCCTGTATTTTCAGATTGTTTTTCCATTCTGAATGTTTGGCAGGTTGATTGCTCTGGCTGCATTGACAGAGAAAGGGCTGACAAATGCGGTTGGGCTGGCTGAAAAGACAGTGATTACTGTTTTCCTTTGTGGCTGATTGAGGCCCTTGAAAGGAAAGATTTTAACCTTCACCATTTGGTTCAAAAGTATGAGCATATATTGAAATCATTCATGCCATTTATCCTAGTTCTGTAAACTTGTCAGAACGTAAAAATCGCTCAATTTCAAGTAATGTACGATTGGCATACGTCATTATCATTTTGATTAAGTTGGAGTTTGTATTATTGTGAGCATTATACAGTGTCACTTAAAGCTTTCTTTCCTGCAGGTACAGTTATATTTTTATTGCCTGTACTATGGAGTTAGAAAGATATTCAGACCTCTCTAAACCTATCACTATGTGTGTGGTTTGGCAGCTGGTATGGCCTACAAGCTGTATTTTGTTTAGAGGGTAAAGGCTTGTCTGTGGACCTCCTGGAGTGCTGGTAATTGCACAGGCTTGCCATTGGGGAAAGACATGATTGGAAGCAGTGAAGCAGAAAAATGTTGTGCCATCCCATTGCCACCTCATAGCAGAGAGACACAATCCCAGCAGTACCATCTGGTTGTTGCTATCTAGTCAGCTGGCCTAACTGCTGGGACCATGGCTTGCCAGCTGGTTCCCATCCCTTGACCACTCTTTTGTGTGTGGGTGCATGTGTGTTTTTTGTTAGAGAACTTTGAACATGGGTCAGAGAAATGTCTGTGACAAACAAGAAGAGTCCCTGTTGAATACTGTCTCGTTACTTGTGATGAAGCATGCTGTAGACTTCTGCTGCCATTCCCTTACAGACAGATGACATAGCTGTTTAACCAATAAAAAGTCTTTTCAGAAACTTACCGTAGAAAGGAGAGGAAGAAAAGACAGGAAATGCGTATTCCACAACACTAAGTAAATTAAAGTTATTTTCTGGTTTCCAGTATTCAAAGGATAAAACGTAGTAATGTAAAAAGTGCTGTAAACCTTGTCAGTATCCAGAACATTAACATTTTGTTATTCATTGCAATTAGGGAAAACACATTTTGCTTTAAAATTCTCATTGCCAAACATGATACAGATAATGAGACTTGCATTTAGAATGACAGAAAAGAAAATGTAATCTCTCAGCTATTATCTTTAGCAAAATTTGCCTCTCAGAATAGCAACCTGAAAGCTAATGTAAGTCATCGTTATGCCATATGAAGACCCATTAGACATTGATGGTTTCAGATCACAAGGAAGCAGCAGCTCTGTAGGCTATTTTAGACATTTGATTTTCTTTATTCTGCAGCATTAATGTGTCAGCATGTTATATAAAACTATGTGGTATTTCCATATTCTGTCTGGAATGATAAATGCCTGTAAATTTAGATTTCCACTGTGAATTCTCTACAATTGCTTATGTATTCTGTTTCAGTTTACACAGCTACGCAATTTGGTATGACTGTTGTATGCTAAATAGTGGTGTAGATAATGTTCTCATTAATATTCCCTCACTTTAACCAAATGTTATCCTTTTTAAGGATTAAGTTTTAGAAACAATCAATTTATGTAAAATTATTCCATATGCACAAACATATTTACTTTTGTATTGTTTGAAACTGGATGGAACTTTACTGTGCTTCTCTAGGACTGTTATTAACTATTTTACTGTATCATTTCTTTTCAGATGATGAAGATGATGATGATGTGGTAGTTCCAAAGCCATCAATTGAACCTGAAGAAGAAAAAACATTGAAAAATGATGAAGAGGAGGAAGGTACAACTCACTTTTGGACACAGTATTAGGCATTCTAAATACAAGGATGTTTAGTAATTTTAATGTAATAGTTTTTTTTAAATTGGTGACATTTTTTCAGTTTTTAGCAGCTTTCTGTAAACAAAAATATAAATAACTTAAAATCCTATGTAAAAATTAAAATATATGGATATAAAAAAAATTTAATTTGAAAAGTATTTGGTTTTTCTTCATAAATGTTTTGACAGATAAGAATGAACTTTAGGAAAATCCAACCTTTTTTTCACTCCCCCCCCTCCCCAGCTGCCCCTCATGAGCTTACAGAAGAGGAAAAACAGCAAATTTTGCACTCTGAAGAGTTTTTAAGTTTCTTTGACCATTCTACAAGGATCGTGGAAAGAGCTCTTTCTGAGCAGATTAACATTTTCTTTGACTACAGTGGAAGAGATTTGGAAGACAAAGAAGGGTAATATGGAAGTATTGGGTGCTTTACTGTGTTTACTATATTTGTAACTGAAAACGTGATCTTAGATTAGTACCCTCCATTTGTCTCTCTTTACAGAGAGATTCAAGCAGGCGCTAAACTGTCTTTAAATAGACAGTTTTTTGATGAACGCTGGTCAAAGCATCGTGTTGTTAGTTGTTTGGACTGGTCATCTCAGGTAAAAACATTTTCTTTGAGTCACCTTTGTGCATACTTCAAGTTTTGTGCACTCAACTTTATTTGAACCGTACATGCACAGTACTTTATATATAGTCCTTAGAAAAGCTCTGACACATTCTGCTGTTTATATACTGTAATTGAATGTGATTGTGTTTATATATTTTGAAAGAGGTAACAGAAGTTAACAATGTTCTTTCAAATGCAATCTATAAATAGAACAGAAAATGCCCAAGGCATAAAGGTGAGCAACTAGCCTTACCTAAATGTTTTAATTAAAATACATAAATACTGAACACAATATTATCATGTATTTTAACTCTATTTTTGAGTAAACTTTGTAATTATACTTACTATGGTAATTAGTAATCTAATATTTTCTGTTTATGGGGCTGACTTATCCATGGGTTAAACTTTAATTTTGCCACTATAAATAACGATTCTAGGACTGACTGGGCCATAAGGCAGTTGTTTATTTTGAACATTTTTTCCCCACTAACTTCTCTATGACTAGTATCCAGAATTGCTTGTAGCCTCCTACAACAACAACGAAGATGCCCCTCATGAGCCTGATGGTGTGGCTCTTGTGTGGAATATGAAATACAAGAAAACTACCCCAGAGTATGTCTTTCACTGTCAGGTATGATGTGAGTTCCTGTCTCACCAGGCTCAAGATTTTATGTTGATTAATTTGGACAAGTGCCTTATTTATACTTGTCAACATAATGATTTCATTGGGTTTGCATGTACTTCAACCACATGTATTTGCAAACAGATGCTGATGGCTGAAGACATTGTCAGTTTGAAAAGATTCCTCTGTTAAAATATTCTGAATGTCAGAAATTTTGCATGTCTGAAAATCTCTGTTTCTTAATCTCATTTATTAAAAGAAAAACTGACATTATGCCTTAAGTCCGAGGAGGTTTTCAGGAACTATGATGCAGAATGTACAGCTAGACCGTAGCCCACTGAATAAAATGTACATAGCCTGAGGAATTGGGGAAAAAAATAGATAAGTAAAAACACATGCTTCAAGTAGAAAACAGATGCAGGTTTTAAAATGGATTACTGAAAGGTAAAAATGTGCAAACCTGTTCTGTTTGACCAAACCTGCAATAACCATTTATTTTCAAAATGTCATAATTCTGAAAAATCACTTAGTTGAATTAAAACTAGTTTGTAATCTGATTACAGATTACTGTCAAGGCATAGATTGCAAACTTAATTATATTATGATTTGATACTGTAGTGACAAAATAGTTTTCCGCTCTCCTTGAAAAATGACCACAGAATGTGTCCTATTGCTGGATTCTATTTCTGTTACTACGACCTTCTAGGAAAGATACAAAATCAAATGTATGCATATGGAAAGAGTGGATTTTTATTTGTATTTAGTAAGAGTTGAGACCAGAAGAATGTCAAGGTTTTTAAGTAACCATTCAACTCATGTAGTTGCGAACTTTCGTGTGTTCGGGCAAAGGAGCAGAAGATAGTAAAAGCAATATCAAATGTAACTGAGGAATCAGCTTGCTACCAGTAATAGGTCAGATTTTCTATCCTTAAATTCTTGATTTTAGTCTTAAACATAAAACTCTTCCCTTTTATATTGTGTGGTTTTTGTTTTGTTGTGTCTGTGTGTGTGTCCTTTGCAGTCAGCAGTGATGTCAGCTACATTTGCAAAATTTCATCCAAATCTGGTAGTTGGTGGCACATATTCAGGCCAAATTGTGCTATGGGATAATCGCAGCAATAAAAGAACCCCAGTGCAGAGAACTCCACTTTCAGCTGCTGCTCACACGGTAGGGGGTGAAATGAGAACTACTCACTATTGAGCCATTAACCCCTTGGGGTGGGAGAGGGTTTCCCCTGGATGAACAGTAATGATGTTTTAATACTTAGGTCTGGTTTACCAATAGTAGCACTGAAAAATTGTCTTTGTCGTAGAGCTGTCAGTTTTATAGGAGCCATCTCAACACCATGTGTTACCTGCTAAAAGGCTAAATGGGTTTTCATATATTTCTAATAGTATTTAGTCAACTTAAATTGCTTTATGAAATATTAAAATTTGTATTTCACTCTTGTGTTAAGTGAGTGTCATTGAGTTTATTACTATAGAAATTGTTTCTGAAAAGGCTTTTGTAATGTCTCTTCAGCACCCTGTGTACTGTGTAAATGTGGTTGGGACCCAAAATGCTCATAATTTGATTAGCATCTCAACTGATGGAAAGATATGCTCGTGGAGTCTGGACATGCTTTCCCAACCGCAGGTAGGGTAAACTTGGAGAAGAATGTAAGAGAGCTATAGATGAAGCTATTACTTAACACTTACTCTCTTTTGAGCTCAGGTAGTCTGTACCTTACTAAATACTTAGCATTCTAACATTAATTTCACCTGTTTGCCTTAAGTATTTCATAAGACTTTGTAAAGTAGTGTTAAGCTGGGAATGTCTGCATATTGTCAAAATGCTTAAGTAATTGTATAGTAATTCTGTAAGATAAATTCCTTTTTTACTGTAGTAAATCAAGTGTCATAATGATTTTTGGATTCTTCAGAACTGATGCTGAAGTTTGGATTCATGAATAAGAGACAGATCTTCCAAATGTAGAAGAGGTTTGGAATAAGAATAGCTTGTGAACTAACTAGTACTAGAAAACCTACACGATTTCTGGTAAAAGTTAAGTTGGCAAGTTTGAAAAAGAAGTTTCTGCTACTTTTTTCTACAGGATAGTATGGAGTTGATTCATAAGCAGTCCAAGGCTGTAGCTGTCACGTGCATGTCCTTTCCTGTTGGAGATGTCAATAACTTCGTCGTTGGAAGTGAGGAAGGCTCTGTGTACACAGCATGCCGCCATGGCAGGTGAATAGACACTCAAATTATTTTTTTTGTTTAAAATAGCAGCGCTTATCAGAATTTTTCACCTTAATATAGAAAATTTTTGTTGTGCAATCTTAATGTTCGTAGCAGAGCTTCGTGCTTATATAAAAAGGTAATATCTTAAATATGAAATATTAGATCAGACTTTTAAAGGTCAAGGAAAGGATCCATCATTGCTACTGGTGGATCTTTACTTTGGCTAGGAATACTTTTAATTATGAAAAGGAAGATGAACTGGTAGACTTTGGTTCTGTTCATTTGAATTGTAGCAGAACATCCCAAACTTTGAGTTCTACGGATAATTGTACAGTAAAATCACGCACAAATCTTAAATTGGCTAGCATTTCTTCTGCTGTTCAATCTGTTTTGAAATGGGCTGGCTGTATCTTATCAATTGCTTTCTTAAATAAAATTGAGGTGTCCAGTTTTCATTTCAAATACACATCACTCTGACGGCATAGCTCTTAGGTTTAAAAGTGGCCAAAATTGTATCTTTTGTTTGTAACATTCTTTTTCCCCTCATCTCCACTTTATCAGTTCTGATATGAGATTATTGGGGATGTATTGTCGCTAGGACTAACCTCTGCCTCAGCTACTTACGTGCAACTCCTGTTTAAGGCAATGGGAGATTCATATCCATATTTGAGGACTGAATTTTGTTACTGGATCCAAATATTTAGCTGTTGCTTGAAGAGGTACCTAGTCAAGTCTGGATGGGATAGCCTTGCCACATGTCACTGTTTGTCTGTGGTATTATGTCTGCACTTACATATAACAGAACGGGGTTTGGAAAAAAGAGGCTAATACGCAGAATCATATTCAAACCCACATTTCACTTTCTCCTCTGCAGGCCATATCTATTTGGATTCCATTGAAACCCACTCCCAGTTAATTTAAAACATGTATTCCTTATTGCCTCTGTGTGAAATAGTTTCAAAGGAAATTAACCTATGTAACGTGTATTTTAAAACAGCAAAGCGGGAATCAGTGAGATGTTTGAAGGACACCAAGGACCAATCACAGGTATCCATTGCCATGCAGCAGTTGGACCTGTAGACTTCTCTCATCTTTTTGTCACCTCATCATTTGACTGGACAGTAAAGCTTTGGACAACTAAGGTATCTAAAACAGAGGTGTCTAACAGTTTAGACTTTGACACAAGGTGGTGCTATAATGTAAGCTTTAGTTAACCAAAGTGGTGTTGTCAAAGGGTTTAGGGAAGCTTATTAAGTCGACTGGGTGAAGGGTAATATCAGATGAGTTAATTTAGGTAGCTTAATTCTCTTTTAATAACCTGCAAGTAGCATCACCAAGATTACTGTAACTCATTATCACTTAAATGTAACAAGTATGTAAATATGGTCACGTTTGTCTATTTCTGGTCCATTTTGCTTATCCTTTCAACTTTTGTAACTGGGTTGGGAAGACCAATGCAATGATTGAAGTCAGTTATCTTGTAATTCAGATATATGATGTATTAAGTATATTATAATTATGGTAATTCAGGTCCATTTCAGGTCCTCACTGCCTCACTACAGCATGCAAGGCATTACTACAGTCTTATAGTGAATTAGGAGGGCTTCCATCAAAACCAATCAACACTGTTTCTAATGAGCCTGGACCGAGTTGCAGTCATGAGCCATGACTAATGTTCTTTCCATTGCTTTTCTTAGCAAGCTGCCTCTGCAGTATTGCCGTCCTGGGGAGCACGAAGCTGGGCTAGGGTTAAAGTCACACCAGGGTCTTTCCCATAATGGTGCACAAGCCTGCCCCCTAGGCCATCCAGTCAGCTCAGGAGACTATAGCAGAATTCACTCATATTTAGGTTGTTATACCAACCTCCTATTGAAGCTATGTTGTAATATCAGGCAGTAAATGTCATAAATAATTCATCCAAACAAGGGCGTTGGGGTTTCTCCTGCTCCCCCATCCTGCAGTTATTTTTTTGGCCTCTTTCTGTGTAAGACAATAGAAGGAATTCTTTAAGCACAGATCGCTACTTAATTTTACAATTGCTGCAATATGAACTGTACAAGAACTCAATATTTCACCTTCATTGGAAAAAGATTTTGTTTTCAGAATCCCAAATGTAAAGATTGTGTGGTGTAAAGTACTATATGGTGCTTTGTTTTAGAATAACAAGCCTCTCTACTCATTTGAAGACAACTCAGACTATGTTTATGATGTGATGTGGTCTCCCACTCACCCTGCCCTGTTTGCTTGTGTGGATGGAATGGGTAGGCTTGATCTGTGGAATCTCAACAACGATACTGAGGTAAGGCACAGTAACTTCAGATCTGACAAGAACTAAAAATCTTAGGCTTCAAAAATGTGTATGGCCAGAAATACTTTATCATGGTTGCGCTATGTATTTCTGCTGCTGTAGTGGCATTGTGCAGTAGATGTGTGATTAGAGGGGAATAATTCAAATCACCTTGTTTTTGGGCCTGACAATGGTAACTAAAATGTTGTCCTCCCCGTATAAAAGCAATACAAAATTCCTATCTATATAACATGCTATACTTGTGTGGCTTTTTCCTTGCACTTGCCCAAGTACATGATCCAGACACCTTTTAGTAGCTACAACATACAAGGGCTAAACACCCTCATACCATGAATGAGTCACATAAGATCACTATTACGCTGTTAGTTGCCCTACTAGATTCACTGGCTCAAATTCAAATTTGGCTGGTTGTGTTTTTTTTTCTTCCCATGCTAGAAAAGTTATACCACAATCATTAAACACCTGGTAGGATGAGAGACACTTATTTTCAGACATAAGAACGGCCGTACTGGGTCAGACCAATGGTCAGTGCCAGGTGCTTCAGAGGGAATGAACTGAACAGGTAATCATCGTGATCCATCCCGTTGTCCATTCCCAGCTCCTGGCAACCAGAAGGTAGCCCATCCTAGCTAATTGCCAGAGGATGTTGTGAAGGCCAAGACCATAACAAGGTTAAAAAAAGAACTAGATAAATTCATGGAGGATAGGTCCATCAATGGCTAAGAGTTCCACAGGTTGGTTGATGTGTGAAGAAATACTTCTGTTTTAAACCTGCTGCCTATTAATTTCGTTTGGTGACCTCTAATTGTTGTGTTAAGAGTAAATAACACTTCCTTATTAACAGCACAGCTTTGCAAACAGTGAGGTTCTGTAAAGGATTGTAGTCAGTCCCTATCCCAAAGCTCAAGTATACTTGCTTATATTACATTTATATCGAGCCTTTAATACCAAAGGGCTTTGTACCTCAAAACACACCTGAACCTCACTGTACTAGCAGAGGCTATTGAGGTCATTCCTAAATGCAGGTCTTCCAAGTAGCAAAGAAATTGATTGCTGCTAAATATATATCTGTTTGCTGTGTTATGTTTTGAGACAAATTGGGGGGGGGGGGGGGGCAAAATCAGGGAAGATTTGTGCGCTGACAGGGGAAGGGGGGGGGGGGGGGGGGGGATTGTCCTAGGATTTTTTTTGTAAACTTCAACTCCATACCCATTGTCCTGCAGCATATAGTATATTTACACCCGAGATGATCCTAGTGATATAGGAACTGTTTGTATTAATATTATGAAGCAATTTTTTCTCTGAATGATTGCTTAAAATAGGCTCTCTCATGAATGCTACAAACTCAGGGTTTATTTTAAGAACTAAGGTTTCTTTTGGGAGGAAGGAGGAGTAGAGGAAAAGTAACTGGGGTAAGATTTGTAAACTCCCATCTCTCCCAATTCCACTTCCCAATGTACTGAACGATTGGGGGAAATACTTGTCAGTGCTGAAGATTTGTTTCACCTTTTAAAATCTCCTTTCTTCCTAGGGGGAACAGTTGGCTAGAATACACTTCTTCATGATTTTTTATTTTTTATTTTTAAATAACAGAGGGGCATGGGCAGAGAGAATAATTACACCTATAGAAATGCTGCTAGTTTAACTGTTTTAAATGGATACAGGTGCCAACTGCAAGCATTACTGTGGAGGGTAATCCTGCTCTTAATCGTGTGAGATGGACACATTCTGGGCGAGAGATTGCTGTAGGTGATTCAGAAGGACAAATAGTTATATATGACGTGGGAGAGGTAGGTAACTTGTGTTTGCTACTTTGTGTTACATGGATTTAAAGCACCTTTCTGAATTTACTCTGTCACTTACCTTCTTGACTTTCAGCTTTCCTTCAAAACATTTTTGCCAGGAATAAATGGTAATTCAAGATAAAGGTTCTAGTCCTCTCTTGCTTTCAGGATTAATAATAGTTTTTAAATGTTTCAATCTCAGTTCAACTTCATACAATACTTTAGCATTTTAAAGAAAGTTTGACATTTTGCTGTAATTGTGCAACTAAAAGTAAATTGTTAGATCTCTATTTCAACAGCTTAATACTGACAATTTTACAAGTTCTATGTAATTTATACTGCAGTAGAAACTGCTGCAGAGGAGATTAGTAGTGGGTGTGGACAAGATTTCACCTCCTATCACTACTCTGAATGCATGCCATGTTGTGAACAAAAATGTACCATCCAATGGCCATTTGAACTGTAAAGTGAGAAGTAGTCTCACTTCAATTCCTAGTGGGCAGCTGTCAATCTCTCTAAAACAATTACCATTGGTGTATATATACTTCAGGGATTGTTGGACAAGGATAGAGAACTGCTCTCTCACCTGTGGAGGTGGTCTCTCCAGACTGAGGTACATGGGCCAAGCTTATCACTGCCACTGCCCTATTTGTTCTGTGCTTAAACACAGGACTTCAGTGCTAGAAGTCTGACAGCACCCTTATCAAGCGCTGAATTTATTCAGGCTTTGTATACACTGGCACTTCACTGAAAAAACTTGTCATTTAGGGGTGTTTAAAAAAAACAACTCCTCCCTTCTCCGCTGCAGAGGGGGAGAGGTTGTTGGCCGGAGAGCTGTCTCCTGCTGACAAACGGCAACTACCCTATGCGACTTTTAGCGGCACGGCTGCAGCAACACAGCCATGCTGCTAAAATCTGTGTAGTGTAGACATAACCCTAGTTTCCACCATTTGTTGTGCAATGCATACCAGCGGTATTTGCTGGTCAGACTATTTGAAAACTTTGAATAAGGTAAGCTGTATTATCAACATAATTCATAAATGTGGTGTTTAGACAAGGTGTTAAAACTGAGCTAAATTACATTCTCTGTGTACTTATCAATGGGTGTAAATAATATTCTATTTCTCTATAGCAAATTGCTGTTCCCCGCAATGATGAATGGACACGTTTTGGTCGAACACTAGCAGAAATTAATGCAAACAGAGCTGATGCAGAGGAGGAAGCTGCAAGCCGCATACCTGCCTAAATCTTTCAAAATGGGTTATAGTAGTGGATTTGGGAATGACTTATGTAAGTTTTCAGAGTAATAGCATGCTTCAGTCTAACTGATAACCTGAGGAGAAATATGTGGAATAAACTGTGGATTTTGAAAATGTATAAAATCACTGAAAATTAAGTCTTGCAATGTCACTCATATATAATTACAAGCACATTATTGAATTTGTTTAATATTTAATACAGCTGCCCTGACTTAGCAAGAAACATGTTTTGCTGAAACACTAACCTAGATGTATATTAGCTGTAATGCTATTGAATTTTTCAACTAACAGTATGTAACTATTTCTGAGGGATAAACACAAGTTCCATTTCTCACTCAGAACTTCCTGTATTGCACTGGCTAACTTTCATTAGGTAGTTAATCTCTGAAGGTTTGTTAATATTAGGATATTAGAACTGCCCACGGAAGTGCATGCATCTGTTCAAAGTAAACCTTCATCCTGTTTTTTTACTTGCTCTTTTTTAATAAATAAGTAAGGCTAGGGTAGTAGGTTATGTATACGAATAAAATCATTAGTCTGTAATAAACTTTATTTGGTCACTGAACCTGACTTTGTAGAATACATATTTAGTACTAGGTCTTTGTTAAAAAGTTCATTAAAAGGTGAGATTTCTTTATAAATAAAGGTTACACAAGCTTTTATGACCAGACCAGCCCCCAGGTCTCTCATCCTTCTTTAGTATGAAGATCTTCGCTTAGATGTACAAAATCATTAGGAACCACTTTGTAACATTCTTTCTTATTCCTCTCAAGACAAAGAACCAAGAGGTACCCAACTCCAGTCCTAGAAGATTGCTATCCCCGTCATATTGTAAGAGCCAGGTGCTGGTGTCTTTGTTGCCCCAGCCCATACATAAAGTATATGGTATTAAAACACGGTTACTTAGTATGTGCAAAGAATGTAGAAGTGAGTCTTTATTTAGTGTTTTAGGTAGAGATTTCCAGGATTAGCACCAGGACTTCTGGAGAATGTTAAAGCCTATTATAATCTACAAGATGAAAAAATGACTAATAGAGTAGATGAAATTACTTACAAAAATCTCACCTCATGTTTGACAATTTTATCACCTATAGCAACTAGAAAAAGCAAAGAGAAACATGTTCCATTTGTGCTAAGCTCATGTGAGGCAGTAAAAGGGCTTTTGTAGTGATGTGGACCTAACTTGGCCTATCTCCTACGGCCTGCCCCATTCCACCCTTTTTAAATAAATAATCAACCAGTTTGTGTCACAAGAAAAAAAATCTCTTAAGCTCTTGTTTTCCCCAGCTCACTCTGTTTTCCCCACAAATGTCACCTTAAGTATTTCTGACTAATCCCTGGAGGATTTAGCCCAGGTCAGCTTTAAGGTGCCGAACCTTCTTTGCTACCCTACTTTTGGAGACCATTTGATCCCAACTTTTCAAAATAGGACTGCCTACACAAAGGCTCTCCATATTATCATAGGTGCTTTTCTCTCAAGGATTTGCCAGTAGTATCACCAATCTGCTTTTAAATTATTTTTCCTCTGTCAGTTACTCCACTCTGTCTCCTCCCTTGTTGTGGCAGGGAGAAAGATACTTTGCTGTTTGTGTAGAGACAACAGTGCCTCTCCATTCTTGATCCAAGACTCTGATTAGCATGTCTGCTTCAATAAAGCCTTTTGTCTATCGAGACCAACATCACTCCTTCATACTTCCTGTGAGAGTATGGACAGTGCTTTTAAAAACATTTATGAATTTTGTGCCCTCTTAACTCTGTACAAAAAAGGCTCTAACTGAACATCAAGGAGAGTGCCTGACTCCTCCATTAAGCACATTTGTTTCTCAGAGGTTCTCCACTCTGCGAGATAGCTTCTGTGTAGTGGAATGATGCTGCACACAACTTCACCCCTATCTGATTAGAATAGTGTTCCCCTAGTGCTGCACCAGACCCATCTTAGAGGGGAAGGGAACTCTCAGCTTGTTTCTCCTCCCCCAACTTGGGCCCATTTGTTTGGCAAGTGACAAAAATAGGCTAACTTCCAGCTGAAACTGGAAATGCTAGGTCAGTGCTTCCAGGAAAAAGTCTGTTCTATTCTGAGGTCTAGGTCCTATTTCCATTATTTCCCCTCTTCTTACAGCCATGGCAGAAGCAACTCTTAAGTGCTGTGAGCCTGAGGACCACAATCTGGTCCAAGGTCAATCCCACTCAAGTAGGACTTCTCCCAGCATATCCACCATGCATGTAAGGGAAGGGCTCTCTGTCTCCATTGCTCTTGAAATGTACTCCTTCTGACTAAATAAGGTAGTAGCCCAGAGCGTATTCCCTACCATTATCTAAACTTAGCCTTTTCCCACTCACCCCCAAAAATATCTGCAGGAGAAAAAAGAATGCAGCATGTCTGATTAACTGCCTTGTAGGCAAGTGGCCTATCAGGTGCTCATGGCCCTCACAGACTGAGTACAGGCTCTTGAGACTAGAGTGGCTGAACTGGAGGAGCTAAGAGAGACAGACACACAGATGAGACTTTTTGGAATATAGTAGAACAATCCCACTCCACATCTGAAAGCCTCAGTGCTGTTGAGGAGGATGAAAGTCTCAAGAGGAGAGAAATGATCCCATAGTTGAGACCCTCCTTCCTGATATCACGCATGGTATCCTTTCATACTGAGGATACATCTCCAGGGAAGGGAATCCTGATTATTAGGAAAAGACCAGTAATAGCAATGTAGGATTCAATCATTAGAAATATAGATAGCTGGGTTTGTGATATCTTGGAGAACTGCATGGTGAATTGCCTGCCACGTGCAAGGGTGGCAGACCTCTTGAGACACCTTAGGCAGATTTACGTGCAGTGGTGGTGAGGAGCCAGTGTTCATGGTGCAATGACCTAGGGAAAGGCAGGAGAAATGTCCTGGAGGCCAAATTCAGGCTGCCAGATAAGAGATTAAAGTCTAGGACCTCCATGGTAGCATTCTCTGAAATGCTTCCAGTTCCATGTGCAGGCCCAGTTACACAGGCAGAACTGCAGAGCCTTACTGCATGAATGAAACTATAGCATTTGGAGAAGGGATTTAGGTTTAGTAGGAACTGAGGAACCATTTAGCAAAGGAGGAGCTTCTACAGAAGGTTGGATTCCACCTAAACAAAAATGGAATCAGATTGCTAGCATGTAAAATTAAAAAGATTGTAGAGGAGTTTTTAAACTAAGGGGCTGGAGGAAAGCTGACTTGTGCAAGAGAGGATCTATTGGGATCCTAATAAAGAGGAGAGAATCGAAGTTGATAAAGTAGGAACCTAAGAGAAACAGTCAAATTAAAAAGAATCCTACTCAGTTACATCACATGAAGGCAGACAAGTAAAGTGACATTTTATAAGTGCATATATACAAATGCTACAAATCTAAATACTAAGATAGGTGAACATGGGTGCCTGGTATTAAATGAGGATATTGATATAATAGGGCCACTGGATGATCAACATGCTAAAGGAGCACTCAAGGAAGAGGAGGACACAGTGGGGAAGCTAAATGAATTCTTTGCACTGGTGTTCACTGCAGAGGATGTGAGGTAGATTCACACACCTGAGCCATTCTTTTTAGGTGAAAAATCTGAGGAACTGATCCAGATAGGTGTCAGAAGGTTTGAAACAAATTGATAAACAGTAATAAGTCACCAGGACCAGAGGGTATTCACCCAAGAGTTCTGAAGGAACTCATACCTCAGTTCTGAAATTTTCATGTTACCTATCACTTAAATCAGATTCTGTACCAGATGACTGAAGGATAACTAATGTGATGCCAATTTTTAAAAAAAGACCCCCGCGGCAATCCTGGCAATTACAGGCCAGAAAGCCTAATGTCAGTACCAGGCAAATTGGTTGAAACTATAGTCAAAAACAAAGATCAGACATCTAGAAAAAACACGATTTGTTGGGGAAGACAACACTGCTTTTGTAAAGGAAAATCATGCCTCACCACGCTTTAGAATTCTTTGAGGGGGTTCACAAACATGGACCAGGCTGATCCAGCAGCTAACGGTATAATTGGCCTTTCAGAAAGCTTTTGACATGGTCCCTCATTAAAGGCTCTTAGGCAATGCAAGCAGTGATGGGATAAGAGGGAAAGTCCTCTTATGAATCAATAACTGGTTAAAAGACAGGAAACAAAGGGTAAAAATAAATGGTTATTTTTCAGAATGGAGAGGTAAATAGTGGTGTCCTCCAGGGGTCTGTGCTGTTCAATATATTCATAAATTACCTGGAAAAAGGTTACAAAGTTTGCAGATGATACAAAATTACTCAAGACAGTTAAGTCCAAAGCTGACTGCAAAGAGTTAAAGGGATCTCACAAAACTGGGTGACTGGGCAACAAAACGGCAGATGAACTTCAAGGTTGATAAATGCAAAGTAAGGCACCCTGGAAAACAGTCTCAACTATACATACAAAATGATGCCTCCTAAATTAGCTGTTACTAAAGAAAGATCTTAGCGTCATCATGGATAGTTTTTTGAAAACATCCACTCAATGTGCAGCAACAGTCGAAAAAGCTAACGCTGTTAGGAAAGAGACAGAAAATATCATAGTGCCACTATATAAATCCATGGTATGCCCACACCTTCAATACTGTGTGCAATTCTGGTCACCCCATTTCAAAAAAGATACATTAGAACTGGGAAAGGTACAGAGAAGGGCAACAGAAATGATTAATGGTATGGAACAGCTTCCATAGGAGGAGTGGTTAAAAAGACTGGAACTGTTCTGCTTGGAAAAGAGACGACTAAAGGGGGATATGATAGAGATCTCCACAGCATTCATGATTTTATAGAAAGTGAATAAGGAAGGAAATGTTATTTACTCCTTCACATAACAAAAGAACCAGAGATCACCCAATGAAGTTAATATGCAGCAGATTTAAAATAAACAACAGCTACTTCACACAGTGCAGTCAGTCTGCAGAATTCATTGGCAAGGGATGCTGGAAAAGCCAAAACTATAACTGGATTAAAAAAGAATTAGGTAAGTTCAGGGAGGATAGAGCCATCAACAAACAGCTCTTCGCCAAAATGATCAGGAATGCTGTCCCGTATTCCCAGGCCTCTGACTGTGAAATGCTAGGACTGGATAACGGGATGGATGATTGCCCTGTTCTGTTCATTCCCTTTGAAGCTTCTGGCATTGACCACAGTCAGAAGACGGGATACTGGCCAAATGGACTATTGATCTGACCCAGTATGGCCATTCTTATGCACTGGCTTAGATCATGCTCTTTCCCTGGGACAGGTGCAAAGAATTATTAGGTACAGAGGGCAGAGTCATCTGACCCTAGACTTGAAATGACTTCTAGTTTGCTGTTTTCAAATGGTTCAAAACTGAGTCATGTCCACTAAATGAACTTGGCATCCTATATGCTTGTTTCAGAGTAGCAGCCATGTTAGTCTGTATCCGCAAAAAGAACAGGAGTACTTGTGGCACCTTAGAGACTAACAAATTTATTTCAGATCTGAAGAAGTGAGCTGTAGCTCACGAAAGCTCAAGCTGAAATAAATTTTTTAGTCTCTAAGGTGCCACAAGTACTCCTGTTCTTTCTGTATGCCTGTTGATGCTCCCCTTCACATTGCAGCTGAGGGACTTCCCTACTGTTACAAGTAGATAAGATACCCATCATAAGACACAGCCCTCTGTCTGGTGAAAGCATTGCACTAAACAGTAGTTACCAAAACGAGGAGTCCTGTAGCACCTTAAAGACTAAGAGATTTATTTGGACATAAGCTTTCGTGGACTTCTTACTCACAAATGCTTATGCCCAAATAAATCTGTTAGTCTTCAAGATGCCACTGACTCCTCCTCGTTTTTGTGGAAACAGACTAACAGGGCTAGTCCTCTGATACTAAAAACAGTAGTTGTCATCCCAATGTGAGAACAAGTTAGGAATATAAGCATTGTTCTAAACTACACAATCATCTGAGACTGAGGGCGAGGGAAGAAAACCAGGCCTTTCCAGCTCTGATTACTTTAATTACCTTAGCAGACCTGTTACTAAGGCTTGTTAGCCTCAGTCTCAAGAGAGCTTAGCTTGAGCACTTTCCAAAGGATAAGCCCTGAACTTCAACCTTTTCCATTTCAGCAACGTAAATGAATTGGTAAGCAAGTAGGATCTGCTTGTTTCTAAATTCTTTGGCTAAATCACCTGAGCCCAAGATTGAAACCCTGGCAACCCAACCTTATATGCAGTCCCATGATTATTCTTGCTGTTGAAGAGAACCTGGTAATCTCTGGAAGGATAATGCCTTTCTCGCTAAGAGACCAAAATGGTGATGCTCCCTTCTGGAGGCAGATTGAAGGACCTTATGATAAATTGTTGTTGCTTTTTATATATATATATATTAGTGTGTGGGTGGGTACTTACAAGAACCATCACTGGGATTTCCAGAGACAAGTCAAAAAGAGGCTGAAATAATGCTCATTTCTGCTGTGACACTGCATCTGCTAGAATACCTGCCAGAATCATGGTGGAAGATGCATAAGGTTAATGTGTTATCACACTAAATGTAACCATGAGAGAGGTGGTGGTCACCAGTGACAAATCCTGACCTATGGCCAGAGCTCCCCTTACACTCTGAAGAAGAATTTTGCTTCCTATCTCATGAGACCTACAGGTCTCTTTCAAGATTGGGAAGCATGAAGATTAGACAGGATTGTGAGCAACCCCAAAAGAACCTAATGAAACTGAGTAAGTGGTAGAGCGGATTTAAAAATGGGAATAATTGTCATTAAACATTCTGTTGAAAAATTTCAACTCAAAATATGACCAATTGTCAAGCTATGTAAAATCACCCCCCTTTTCCCGATCAAATAGAAACATTCAAAAAATTTTCACCAGCTCTAGTAATCGGGCAACATGACAGTTGAAATTCAGTGTAGACAACTGGAAAAGAAGGCAGCTCTTTAAAAGCTATACTGTTGCATTCAGGGGCTCAGGATTGGTCATCAGCTTAAAAACTACCAAAACCAGAAAACATCCTGAAGAGGACACAAAAATTAGTCCCTGCTGCAGGAGTCTAGATAGAGGGGGAATTAATAGGAGTGGGACTATTTAATCTTAGTGCTTTTAATCTCAAAATGTTTCTTAATAATTTGGAAAGAGAAGAGGAAGAGGAATATAGCATTCTGAATGGTATAAAAGAGGTTAATTGTAGTTCAGTTTATCACTTCCTATAGTGCAAAGGTGAAATGACCAGGAAGGCAATAAAGATCAAGCTGATAAAAGGAAATATCTTTCCGGGCAGCAGACACTCTGTGGAACTCCCTATTGCAAGGTATTGAAGCAGTATCTTAGTAGCAAATGCTTAGCAGGTGCAATGACATTTACTACATTAACATGCAACAGCTTTTTATTTCTTATGCTTCAGAGCAAACTCCAGCATGGCAGAGTGAACTTAGAAAGACCTTTTCTCAAGAATTCAGTATGTCAAAAGTAGATGTATGATCACTATCAGACACTGGCCATGGTAAGGGATGGGACACTATATTTGATTAGATCAACCACTGGTCTTGGCAGCTTCCAAAGCAGCCTGAATAGAGAAAAATTTTAATAGTGCATCTTTCAGCAAAAATGCTCATGTTCAGAGCAGGTGCCTTTTTCCTAAAGAAACTTGGATCCAGGTTGTTTGAGAGTAAAGTAAGAAATCTGTGCTTACTCCCAAGGTGGATGAAAGCATGGCTTTCATTTTGAGAAAAAGTCACCTTCCCGGAGTTTTAGCTTATCCTATTTCAAACAATCTGGCAATAATTCAAACAAGATTAAATATTAGTAACTCTCCAGCCCTGGAAATCCTAGGAAAAGTAGGCTAAATTCACGCCAGGAGGCACACTAGCTTCCAGTGGCATCGACATTGACCTTGCTGCAGGACCCTGACAGTGGAAAGTCCTCTGCACAGTGGACACTACATAGCTGAGAGCAGTTTTAACCACACAGCAAAAGAGGAGGCCCAGCACAGTCCCATGAATGGACAAGGCTGGGCAAGGTGTGTGGGGACATGGCAACTGGCAAATGCGCTGATTCAGCATATCCTCTTGGTAGCCTCCCACAGCCCAGTCCCTAGTCAGCACCAATCAGAATTTAAAGCTACTCAGGGCAGACAGTGACATTGCTTCTGCCTCCAGGTGCCTGGGAAGATAATTTACACCTTGTTTCAGCTTCAGCAGATAAACCACACTTTACAACAAAAACAAACCTGAGACTGAAGATTTAACAAAAACAATAGAAAATCCAACATTAGCATTACGTAGGTTTAAAGAACACAAATCTCAAGTGTTCGTCTGATTGTGCCTTTCAGATGAGTGGCGCTCCAGGTACATGCACAGGATAGCTGCAGCTTACTGCACTATATTTTTTATGGAAATAAATGCCATGCAGTATTGGATGTGCTAATTACATGTCTTTGTGTCTATGTAATGAGACCTAATCACAGCACTAAAATCACTTGTTCATTTCAGTGTGTATTAGACATGCACAGAGTTGGAATGCAGCACTGCTAGATTCAACATATTTGGCAGAAAAATCACAGGTGCTCAGAGACATGTAGGACTCCAAAAGCAGCAAAGCTCAGCCATCCATTACGCAAGGGGACTGGGCTCAGATGGCCCAGGATGAGAATCTCTCCCCTCTCCCACCACAGACCTGTTGCATACATCAGTGGTAGCATCAAAAGGATGTTTTAAAGAGAGGGCAGGGCCATAACCAGTGGATCCTCAGTTATGCAGCTCCACTAGCTAACTCTGCCACACTGGGCTGGAGGGATCTATATCATAGAGGCTATTTCAGTCCATGGGCTCCAGCAGCAATCCAAGTGTCTCAGCTGGCACTCTGGTCATGGGGAGACCTCTGCATTAAGTCCATTTGTGCTGTGGTTCCAGGGAGAGCTGGGACCAGACTGCAAATATGCCCTGATTTTTCAACAACTTAATTTCTGATCCAAATCACTTCAAACACTTAAGGGACGACTTAATCCAGTGGGAGACTAAACAGTCTCTATGGAAAAGGATAAATGGACACAAATCAGATATTAGGAATGACAATATACAAAAACCTGTAGGAGAGCACTTCAACCTCCCTGGCCACACTATAGCAGACCTTAAGGTGGCCATCCTGCAGCAAAAAAACTTCAGGACCAGACTTCAAAGAGAAA
>NC_133778.1:40476632-40483805 GCF_003597395.2 Chelonoidis abingdonii | reverse complement strand
AAAGAAGGAAATCTCCTTGGCAATTCGATCTCAGGCAGGGTTTCCCTAGTCTCATGAGTGTGACGCGCCTGCTGATTGATGCATTTGTGGCAGAAGTTGGTTTTTTCCCACCACATATGAGAACCTAAATTCGCTGACCATAGAGAACGGGAAATGTCAAGGCCGCTCCTGCTAAAGGTTCTTTCCCGGGACGACTCGGATGGCTGTCCTCATGATGCCGTGGATAGGGCAGACGCCATTTAAGCCTTCCGCGTCCCCCGGCTCATGGGTCCTGCTCAAACTTCGGTCAGGAGAAAGGGCGCATACAGCAATTCAGCTCCAAGCGTGTTCGCAAGAGCAGCACTAAATATAACGCCACTTGCTCGGGCAGAACCTGTCAATAGCCTGACCCAATACCCGCACTCCACCCAGATCCGTAGCCTAGGACCACGGCAGACTTCGCCGACAGGACCTGGGCAGTTTCTTCAGACGCCCTTCACGTGGTGGCTGCCTACGGACTATCAGGTGACAAGGATGCCTCACCTGGTCAACGACCGATGGCCAGGTGGAAGCGTCCTCTCGCTACAGGTGCGAAACGCTAATGTCTTAACTCCTCTGGAGGATCTCGATCCCATCATTGGACTACTCGCCTGCAACAGCAGAAGCCTAGCGGTGTTCACTGCGAAGTACACTTGCAGCCATCTCACCATTCCATTCCAACCCAGGCTAAGGTGGTACGTTCTATTGTGTCTCACATGCATGGTTTTAGGGTTCCCAAGAAGGCTGGAAGCGTCTATAGCACATCTATAACCCACCTACAGCCCCAACCATGGGATCCCCCCACTGGGTTTAAAACCGAAGACTGTAATGTCTCCTCCTTCGACCCGTAGCGAGACCTGCTCGCTTGCTATAAACTGTATTGGAGACTAGCTTCCTGCATTAGCCATACTATCGGCCACACGAGCTTCGAGCTCAGGGCTACTTAATGGTAGGTTCCACCATACTTCAGTTTACAAAGACAAGGTGGCTAAGTTATGTCTTACACCCGGCTCTTCTCCTAAGGTGGATTGGCCCCTTATGTTACACACTACAACGTGTACGGACAGGCTATTGAACGTCCTCTGGACATCTGTAGTAGCGCTGTGCTGAACTGTTGAGCCGCTACAAACATTTTGTTAACAGCTCAACTCTCGTCAGGCAGTAGCATCAGCGAAGGAAAGGCTAACCTGTTTCCTCTCAGTGGATCTTCAATCTTGAGGAGATAACGTGGGCACATCCGCACTTGTTATGGATTTGGCTCACATTCCCCAAAACCACATCAACCGAATGCGTTCTACCAGGGCCAGGTCATCTGCCGCCTGCTAAACTCGTGTAGTCCTACACATCAAATTATCGCGCAGCTCCATGGTCCTGGTCCATACCCTTGCTATCGCATTATGCTCTGGGTTCACAGTCAAGAGATACTGCAGACCTTGGCGCCGCAGTTTTAACTATCGCCCATTTTTCACTCCGATCCCACCCCTACAAAGAGCTTGGAAACTCACCTAATGGAAAGGAATGAGCAAGCACATCGAAGAAGAAAAGACGAGTTTACATCAGCGCTTTGTAACTGATTGTTCTTTCCGAGATGTGTCTCATATTCATGTCCACACCCCCCCTCCTTCCTCCACTGTTAGGAGTTAGCCGGCAATAAGAGGAAACTGAGGAGCGGTTGGTCGCAGGGGGATTATCAGGCACCAATAAGTGGCGCACTCCAGGGGGCGACTGCGGCCCACCGAGTGTTTGCTAGGGAAAAGTTTCTCTGAACGAACAGTAGGCACGGCGGCGACCGACACCTAACTGGCAATGGATATGAGCAAGCACACTTACTCTCGAAGAACAAAGTTACGAAAGGTGACAGGAACCAGTACTTTCCGATTGCAGTAGCCAGCTCACATATGAGCTTTGCGCAAAGAGAATGAGGGTTTTTAATAACTAAGAATTGTAAAGAACTTCTGTTTATACGCATAGATTACATAGCAAACTATAAACCCATCTGATTTTAAGTAGTGAAATGGTCCCTGACAAGAAGTAATTGTAGAAGAGATTAAAAACAATGGTACAATAAACTTTGAATGCTCTCTATGGACTAATGCACAGAAGGCGATTTTCACCCTTTCACAAGTGGAGGCTAGCTTTAAAGCATTTCAAGCTAAATCTGTTTGGTAGTGTTTGTGTGTTTATTTTTTTTTGTCAACTACATGAAAGCCAAACGTTTTTTGTGTGGAAATGAAAAGAAAAGTCAAAACTTCACAAGTTGTTGTGAAACAACTGTCATCTGCCAGCCAGCTCCACTTGTTTAGAGCATTAGGGCTCTGACAAAGCTTCTGTGCATGGTAAGCAAGCACATCTCCTTTATGCGCCCCATGTTTCAGGCACTGAAACTTGCTGGGAGGGAAAAATTTGGGATATGAAGTATTCACCCTTGTTTCTAGGCCAAAAGGGTGATTTTTTGTTTCGTGAACACTGGGCAGCGTTGAGGTTTCAGAGTAATAGTGTGACACGTGATTAAGTCTTGATGTTTTTCCACTTGGGATAATACTCAATCTGGATAATTTAGAAAAACGAGTACAGAGGGGTATCGGTTAGTCTGGATCTGTAAAAAGCAGCAGAGAATCTGTGGCACCTTAAGAGACTAACAGACATTTTTGGAGGCATGAGCTTTGCGTGGGTGAATACCCAGTCGTCAGATGCATTAAGTGGAAATTCCCAGGGGCAGGTAATAAATGCTGAGAAGCTAAAGCTAGAGATAAGGTTAGTTCAATCAAGGGAGGATAAGGCCCTGTTCTAGGCAGTTGAGTGGAACCAAGGGAGGAAAAAAACGAGGTTCTGTAGTTGGCAAGCCATTACACAGTCTTGTTCAATCCTGAGGGCTGATGTGTCAAATTCAGATGAAACTAAGCATCAGCAGTTCTGCGAAGTTCTGGTGATGCTACAGCTGCATTGTTAACTTTGAAAGCCACAAGTTCCTCGTCATGAGATTCGAACAATAAATGGGCGCCCGCGCTCGCTATGCCGGCTCATTCAGTTGTGGGTAAGAAGCTGACTCTCATGCTTTCAGTTGTAGTTATCGTCATCCACTGCTCTCCATCTTCCCCTCGCTTTTTAATATCACTCGTTATGAATTTGATTTAGGGTCAACCTGTCACTCGATGTCAGACGTTTTTCGTTGACTTCATTGGGATGAATAGGCAGTTGGCACTCCTGAACACTACAGCTTCTTTGCTCACTTTATTCATATGATCAGTCTCTTGACTTTACTAAGGGGACTACACCTGTGAGTAAATGTAGCATTTACTTAAATATTTGTAGGAACAGGGCTTTACATGTTCAGTATCCAAGGGGGGGAAGAAAAAAAGAATTTTTTTGTTTGTTTTTTAAAATTTCTCTGTAAGAATTTGACACTTTTTTTTTTCTTATAATGTATTTTCCCTGTTCACATTCAAAGACTTAAGGAGGCGTGTGGTGTGGTGGATAGGGTAATAAACTGGACCAAACAGCCATCCTTCCGCATCACATGGCTTTGACATTGCTTTATCTTTTCCCATTGGCATGATTTCCATAACACTTGAACCTCCCTAGAATGGCACACTACCTAGTTACATCCTCATATTCATAAGTGGAATGTAAAGTGGCCCTTCAATCATTCTAGACTGTCTTCACTCCTTCCAAGAAATCCTTAATCTTTTTTTATTAGTGGAATGCTGAATTTCGTGGTGAGCTTGTTATGTGATACACAGATCTGTTTCACAATATTAAAATATTTTCCAATCAGATATTGGGGTAGTGAGGGGAAGGGATTGTGAAACTATATGCTGTCAGTAAGACAGCTGAGCTCAGAATCTCACAGTGAGGAATAAGACAATCAGACAACGGCCTGCCGTTGAGGACAGAGGCCAATGAGAAATACACAAGTGCTACATGAGTCATCGTATGAAGCTACGCTATAAATCTAAAGTATGCTAATAAGGTATGATTGTTAATATTTAAAATGGTGTAAATTATGCACTGATAATCAAGGGAAGTTGCGTGGTCATAAAATAGGCCCAGAGTACTCTGGCTGACAGGATTACTTGGAGTAAGGCATTGTAGCATTTGACTCGGTAAAATACACTAAGGATTATGATTACATTGCAAATGAAGTATCAGAGGGGTAGCCGTGTTAGTCTGGATCTATAAAAGCAGCAAAGAGTCCTGTGGCACCTTATAGACTAACAGACGTTTTGGAGCATGAGCTTTCGTGGGTGCATGTACATGCATCTGACGAAGTGGGTATTCACCCACGAAAGCTCATGCTCCAAAACGTCTGTTAGTCTATAAGGTGCCACAGGACTCTCTGCTGCTATTGCAAGTGAAGTTTCCTAAACAGAAGATTTAGTATGTGAATGATGTAATAAAGCAGACAAACAGGGAAGTTATAGTGCTATAAAATAAAGTGTGTTAATGCTAATTTAGTTCACATCACATTGATTTTTTTCCTCTTTTTCTACTGCATTGTACTCTAGCTGTTCAGACTAAGCTCAAAACAGCTTTCTCTTAGCCTCATAATCACTCCATTTCCTTCCCTTACTAAATTCATGCTGTGTGCAAAATTGTAGGTCTACCAAGTCTCACTCATTTAAAGTAAGATTTACTCCTTTTGGCTTGTAGACCGCCTGTCCTAAAGCAGGAAGATTTAGAATGTGTTTCATGAAATATTTCAACTCTGAGTTCTGTGTTAGCTTGTTCCTTTTTCTTTTTTTATTTTAATGGAATTTCTTATGCACTGTGGAATTGGCACCTTTGTGCTGAAACCAGCTGACTCAACATGCTGTCCGACTATGCTCAGCTCTATACATGCAAACAATAAATATCCTTCAGGTTTGTTCCTTGAACAACATGGGAAAGCCAACATTTCTTTTAAGGGGCATTGCTGACTCCCTCAGTATCCAGAGTTTGTTCTGATCCACACAGTGATATCGTAATTCTCATCTGATCTATTACTCTTATTTTTCCAGACTGCTCATTACTATAGTACCACAGCACTCTGAATACCTGATAGAAGATGAAAGCAGTTACACATACTTTTGCATCAACCTTAACAGATCCTGTATATTTTGGCAAAGCCTATTAAAAGAAATGTCTAATGTAAGGGGCAAGCAGGTGTACTCTATTGGAAAAAGACAGTTACTCACCTTTGTAACTGTTGTTCTTCGAGATGTGTTGCTCATATCCATTCCAGTTAGGTGTGTGCGCGCCGCGTGCACGTTCGTCGGAAGATTTTTACCCTAGCAACACTCGGTGGGTCGGCAGGGCGCCCCCTGGAGTGGCGCCGCTATGGTGCCGGATATATACCCCTGTCGACCCAGCGCCCTTCAGTTCCTTCTTGCCTGGCAAACTCCGACAGTGGGGAAGGAGGCGGGTGGGGGGAATGGAATATGAGCAAACACATCTTCGAAGAACAACAGTTAAAAGGGATACTCGTCTTTTCTTTTCGAGTGTTGCTCAATCCATATCTAGTTAGGTGATTCCCAAGGCCTATGTAGGCGTGGGGTCGGAGTGAGATACGCAAACTGCAAAAGCCACCGGAGCAGAGCTGCAGCAGTCCCTGACTGTTTAAATCCAGAGCATAATGGAAGCAAGGTATGGAAAGGACCACGGGAGCGGCGAGAGATTGCGTGGGTAGGGACACAAGTCAGCAGGCAGCAGACAAGTCGGAGCACTGGAGAAGGCATAGTGATGTGGCTTGGGGAAGTGACCAAATCATAACAAGTTGCGGGTGCACATTATCACCCAAGATGAGATCCTCTGAGAGGAAACGGGTAGCTTTCCTCGGTCTGCTAACCGGCGACCAAGAGTTGGGCGTTTAGAAATCGGTTTTGGTTCTTAACATAACTGCGAGCATGTAAGACGTCCGAGAGTGCAACTGTTGTCCCCATCGCATGAGTGTGGAAAGCGGAAAGGGCAGACACACTAGGAGCGAAAGCCGTGTGAGGACGTAACTGCCCCCATCGTCTTTGGGAAAAATAGTGAAAATGGTGGACCACGTAAGAGCCTGAGCTCGGAGACTGTCTTGGCTGATGTAATGGCGATTCGAGAAAGCTGTCTCCCAAGCATGTATGGCAACGAGTCAGGATGCTAACGGTCGCTGGGGGAAGACATAAAGTCAGGTAAAAACAATGTTTGAGGTCCCAGGTTGGGCTGGGCGGTGGTACTAAGGTGTAAGCCTCAGCCCTTCAGAAGGCCTCGAAACTCAGTAGAGAGTGAGATACACAAGGAAGATCACCGCAGCCTAGGAAGAAGGTAAAGATGGCTGCAAGTGTAACCTTTCAGCCAATGACACCACTAGCCCTGCTTGCTGTAGGCCAGAAAGGTAAGTCAAGAATAGAGGAACGAGACCTAGCAGGAGTAAGATTAAGCGTTTCACACATGTAAAGAAACGACTTCCACTCAGGCGCAAGGTACGTTGTGACCAGTGAAGGCCTCCTGCTACCACTGCTAGTCACGCAGCAGCCACACCGTGAGGGTGAAGAGCTGCAGCGGGTGGAAAGTCTGCTGTGGTCTGAGGTAATGAGGCATGGTGGAGTGGCAGGGTAAATTGGGTTGGCTATGGACAGGCCTGATCAACGGGCATATCAGTGCTGCTTGGCAACCACCTGGAGTGACCATGATGACGCGCATCCTGCCCGAAGTTTGGGTAGGACCAAAGAGCCGGGGGGAAGCGTGTTGGCCTTCTATGGCCTGAGAAAGTGTCGAGATGGTCCGGGGAGAGACCTTGGGTAGGGCGAACGCGGACATTTACTGTTCATGCGGTATGCGAACGGTCCATATGTGGGGAAAACTCACATTCCAGCAAACAAAATCCGCACACTGGCAGCGGCGACACTCAAGAGACAGGAAAGGCTGCCGATTAAGCCGTCAAGCGTTCCGAAGCCTGCGAGAAGGATGCTACCAGCTTATCGAGTGGGGCTTATGCAATAAGTGCCAGAGATGACTGGCCTTCTGAAAAGGGAGGAGGCCATGTTCCACCCAAGGTTCTTGCATGGAGCACAATGGCCTTGTGCTGGCGTAAACTGAGTGTCACGCTCATGCAGCTGCTGCTGGAATCCTCTGGCACGCCAGGTACCACTGTCGTCATCGCTGGATGGAGCGCATTCTGCCCAGATCAGGAGGCGG
>NC_133778.1:40463253-40466135 GCF_003597395.2 Chelonoidis abingdonii | reverse complement strand
TTAACCAATACATTGGAAACCATCTCTAGAGTTTGTTTCCAGTCTTTGCAACTCACCTTATACCCACCCCTCCATTGGTTAGAGTTTCTGGAAGAGCTGTGGTAGCCTACCCCCATGGAGTAAAACTCAATTGTACATAAACCATGTCATAAAGTATGGGCCTAAAGATACTGCGTGAGGTTACAGCATCTGTCGCCACGCATGCACCCTCAAATCCCATTTACACTCTTTTTGAGGTTTAAAAAATGTATGTGGTCATAGACCTTGAATGGCTGTCTGCACTGGCATGGATTTGACTGTAAGTCCCTGCTCCAGAGTTATTGGGCTTATAAACACAATGTTATTGTCTGATCTTAGTCTAGAGTTAATCAGCTCTGCTTCACTTGCAAGCTCCAGCACTCATTGCTTCAAAGCCATTGACTCCCTCAAGTTAACAATATGATCTCTGGCTTCAGCTGCTGAGTATGTCCTGGAACCAAATAACCGTGCAGTTTAACTGCCCGCACATGATGTTCATCCATCTTTAAGAACTGATTCTTGCCCCTGCTTCCCACAGCAGTGGAGGGTGACTGGCAGTGGAGCAAATGCAGTTCCACTGTGCAAGAGCGAGCAGTACTTGTGGGGGTAATGTAAGGGATATGCACCCCTTATGTGGCTCAGCGCCATGCTTTATGGGTTTAACCCTTCTCCCCATCAGAGATGGCAGCAACAAGGGCCAAGTTCACTATCTAGGGGTTCCTTTTCAATAACACAATGAAAAACTAGCTCAAGCTGCCACCCAGTGACCTGGGCCAATTACATACTACCTTCCTGGGCACCTCTAAGAGGCAATAACACAGCTCCCAGTGATTTTGCTGTTAGTAGTGGAGCCTCAGTGCTGGTGCACTGAAACCCACTAGCCCAAAGTAGGTCTAATGCTTACACCTAGGTATCAGTGATATCAGCCCTGCAGCATGTAACAAGACTCCTATCAGAATCAAAATTAGCTCTGTTATTATACCATGAAGAAAGAAGAGATCAAAATGGTATTTTTGGGCCCTCAGCAAGTACCCACACCTATCTCCAGCTTCTCTCAATTGACTGGGCTTTGGAACCCATGTCACTTGCCTAGCAAGTGCTGCTTAGTTGAGAGTGAGTCCCTCCGTCATAAAATGCCAAGTACAGTTCTACTGTCCTTGATTCACAGAACCAGGATAACAACACTTTTACTCCTGCCCCAGTAACAAAGAGACTGGGAACCCACAGCAGCCAAAGTAACCATTTGGGCAAGCAGTCCATCATGCTAGGCAGGATGGGTGTGCCCATGCAAATGAGATCAGCCCCTGAAGTCAATTTCCACAGCTCACCACCAGATGTCAGAGTAGAGCTCATTCTGACTCTGCTTACATGGGGTTCCCTCAGGGAGTGGGGCATGAGGTAGGTGACAGGAGTGGTGGAGCTGGAGGATTGTCTCTCTCCTGTCCTCTGCAGAGGTCTGCATAAGGGCCACTGAGGCTATTCCAGATACTGATCCACAGTAGCCTTGGAAATCTAATGCAAAATTGCTCCATGGCCTTCAGGGAGGCACACATCTTCCAGGACCTGGACCTGCTCAACTGAGCTGGGCACTAGGTGAAGGATTTGCCACTATGTGTGCATTTCAAAATGACTTGGAAGTTTCTACTGTGCATCTTCAGTCTCCCATTTACAAATATTCACTGCTTTGTTATTTTGAAACTTTTTTTTTTTCTAACCTAGCAAAACAACTTGAGCCAGATCCTCATCTGGTGTAAATTGGCATAGGCTGATTGTCAGCTAGCCCGCACCGTTCATAAAGAAAATTTCTGAATTTTTTTTTAAATTTTACTCTGTGTGTGTGTGTGTGAGAGAGAAATTCTTACCTTTGTCTACTTTCAAAATGGCGGCTGGGATTTTGCTCATACTTAAAATATCCAGGTGAAAAACTAACAGTGGAAAATGTCAGTGTAAAAGGTAAAATCTTTCAGAAACTCATGGATTTGTTTAATTCTAAATTAGTTTTCATTTTAATCTTATAACCTAGATTTTAGGGATTATGACCTGCATGACTGTTATACCAATAATACATCGTGTGGTCTTGTTTTTGGGGATGATCACTTTATTCACCGTGTAGTTTTAGTGTCAGATTCTCAGCTGGCGTAAATTGAAGTAGCTCCATTTAAGTTAATGAAGCTATGGTGATGTACACCAACGATGGACCTAGCACTAAGTATCTAACATTTTGCTCACTGCTTGGACTACTCTCTCTTACATACTCTTTTGTATGGCTCCCATCACAGTAGGGTCTGGGCACTTTGGTATCCCTTTATGGCAATATCTCTCTACTAAAAGTTATAAGAAGTGGGGATTAAAACTATGTGAATAATCAATTTTTCTATTCAGGGGCTGAATCAAAAAATTGGAAAAAAAAAATTGTTTCAGGTTGAAGAAGATGTCTTGTTTGACCTGAGAGGAAATATTTTGTTTTGTTCTTGGGTCTTTTTAAAAAAAATAAACTGTAGTAAAATTCAAAACAAAAAGGTATTTTGAATTGAAAAAAAAAATGACCTGAATTTCCTTACCCCAAATCTGTTTTTTCCAGCCCCCCTCCACCTCCAAAAAAGGAAAAAAGTTTTGGCCAAAAACTTGGCCCAGCTGTAGTGGGGATTGAGTCTGATTTTATACGGATGGATGAACTTGCACAGATGTGAGAGAAGTACTTGGATCATGCCTCACTTCATCTGTTGGAGGCCAGGATCTGGGATTGCATTTGATGGAGAAGGACTATAGGATTCATCTATGGCTAAGAGATTAGATGGACTGGCCATTTCTGCTGTTTTAGTGCTTGATTCTCCAGAGTCAACAGTAAAAAAAAAAAAAAAAAA